>NC_134566.1:3015855-3317441 GCF_025594145.1 Primulina tabacum
GTTGAAGGGACCGTACTGTACGCTAACCATGACTAAAGGTTCTTGCAGGCACTATAAGTGATACCTAGGGGATAATGGGGCGATGCTACTAGACGCTCTTAACATGGTCCGATGGGTGCAATCAGAAATTAGTTCTGACATTCTTGATGAAGGAGTTGATGAAAAGAATGGGGTTAACTAGGGCAAACCCGAATAAGAATAAATGTTATTCTGAATCACATGGAGATGTGAACCCACGCCTTGCTGTATCCCTTGAAACATTGAGGGTCACACAAGTATCGGATTCTATGTTCCCGTTGAGATAGTCAAATTTCAAGGAATTGGAATTTGGCGACTATAGTTTTATAGAGATCAAACAGGAAGCTTATAAATGAGTTTATGAGCTGATTCCATAGAATGGAAGAAGTGGAAGTTAGCATGATTACTAAATAAGGAAGGAGAGTGGAACTGCCTGTTTTGTAAAGAAGTTCACTAAAACTGACAGCTGCCAAATATGGTAACTGCCATATATGGTAAGTTCCAATATTTGGTAAATGAAAATTTTGATCTTCGAAATTTTCAATTTTCATTATATGAACAAGATTTGTATCCTTGGTACATCGGCGCTTTCGGATCGTCGATCGGGGTTATAATGAGTTCGAAATCAATTTTTTTGTGAATTTGGAATTTACTAATTAAATGATTGTGCTAGTAGTGTTGACTACTAACATACACAAATTCTCATATATGTTCTAGAAGAGTCTAGAATTAAATTAACTAAGGAGTTAATTTATAAATTAAATAATGTTTATTTAATTTAATTAATGTACATATATATTTTATATGGTGGTATAAAATATGTGTATATGGTATTATTATGTCATGTATTATTAAAAGTTAATAAATATATTATATATTAATTATATTAGAGTTTTAATATAATGAAGTTGTTAGAGTCCTTGTGGGAGAGAGACTCCTAATTGGATTAGGTGTCTCACTCTATATATACACCACTATGAAACATAATAAAAAAAACCTAGTTTTTGCACACAAAAACAACTCAAATATTTCTCCCCATCCTCCTTGAAAGTCACGGAAACCTCATTGAATTGTTGGAGGAATTTTGGCCACAAAAGCAAATTGGATTTGCTTAATTGTTAATTAATGATCAATAATTAATTGTTAATAATTGGTTAATAATCAATTAGCACAAGATACATGAATTAGAATCATGAAATCTCGGCCCCCTTGAAAAAAGTTGAAAGGAAATTTTCAGCCACTTGTTTGTTCCGTCGCCGTGTCCTTCCGACGTTGCATCGACTCCGGATCTTGAAAATTTGGAGGCTACAATCTCAACACACAAATTGTTTGGAATTACTAGTGCAATCCAAACAAGGAATTCAGTTTCTGATCAGTGGACCTAATTAGGCGATCAAAGAAGAAGAGCTGTTCGTAGGGATTTACAAGAAAGGCTATCTTCGCCTAAAAAACGGAATAGTTTGGAGTTCGGTGTTTGAGAACGCAAAGGTATAATTCTAAGCGCCCTATGATTGTTTCAAAACACACGACGCCCAAGAACAAAATTTTTAAACTTCAGCTGCGTCTTGGGTGCGAGATACGATGTCCCAACAACGATGATGAAGATATTCTTAGTCCAGAAGTACCATATCTAATTGCTATCGGTGTCTTTATGTATCTTACAAATTGTACAAGGCCTGATATATCTTTTGCCGTAAATTTGTTGGCAAGATTTAGCACATATCCAACAAAGAGACATTGGAACGGAATTAAACATATATTCCGTTATCTACGAGAAACATCAGACTTGGGACTTTTGTATTCAAAAGATGCTAATCCAAGTATAATTGGTTATGCCGACGCTGGATACTTATCTAATCCACACAAGGCACATTCCCAAACTGGATATGTATTTACTCGTGGAGGCACTGTAATTTCTTGGGTTCACAGAAACAAACACTCGTAACAACTTTATCAAATCATGCCGAGATTATTGCACTACATGAAGCAAGCCGTGACTGTGTGTGGTTAAAATCAATGACCCAACATATCCAAATCTCATGCGGATTATCATTCGACGAGAAGCCTGTGATACTATATGAAGATAATGCTGCATGTGTTGCTCAAATAAAAGAAGGATACATAAAAAGCGACAGAACTAAACATATTCCTCCTAAGTTCTTTGCATTCACCAAGGAGCTTGAGAAGAATAAATATATTGATGTTCGTCACATTCAATCAAGTGAAAACTCATCAGATCTCTTCACAAAGACACTTTCTACGACAATATTCAGAAAGCACATATATAATATTGGAATGCGCAATCTACGAAATTTGTGAAGAATTCGTGTCAACATGAGGGGGAGTTTACGTGACTGCACTCTTTTTCCCTTACTATGGTTTTTATCCCAATGGGTTTTTCCTAGTAAGGTTTGTAACGAGGCAATATAAAAACACGTAATGAAGACAATCATTATGATCATCATCACAAGGGGGAGTGTTGAAAATTCATATTTAAAATATGTGTATTGAATATTTGAATGTTGAAAATAAGAGTTGTAAAAATTAGAAATTTGTGTGTGATGATGAATGTAATGATGTAATTTATTTTTGGATTATTACCAAAGAAATTCTATAAATAGCCTCACAAATTGTGAAGAAATTCACAATTGAGTAGAGAAAAAAATTTTATAAAGTGTGTAGTTTGGTAAATTTTGAGAGTTTGAAATTTTTACTTTTTATCATAAATTTTTACTTTTTCATAACAATTTAAACTTTAAAAAAAATGAAAAATAGAAGTGAAATGGGCCTAATTAGACATGAAAAGTTGGGCTAGAGTTCAATTAAAGGTGACTCAATCATATGGAAATCACAAAGCCAAACAAGTTACAAAATAACAAATTGTAGGCTTAATGAATGGAAATTAAGTAATTTAATACGAAAGCACATGAGATTTAACCCAAGGTAAAACGTGCAAAAGAGTTGCCTAAAAAATTGCCAGCAATAGTAGAGTGAGGCATGCGTTGGGGCGCCACCTTTGGGTGCCCCGGTGCCCGTGGGACTTCCTTGAAACTCCAGGCAGTCAGGCCCATGTTGGGCCTCCACTTTTGGACGCCCTACCCCCTCGGCACTATCTGGAAATTTTTGGGCAGTCAGCGTGGGGGCGCCTGAAAAATGACGTCCCAACGCCCGACATGCTGTTTAATGAAATATTATGTTTAATTTTTGAGTTGTCTGATATTATTTCATTTATATAGTATCTCTTGATGATTCAATCAAGCCTTTTGATCCAAGAGACAACGCATAAGTTTAATGGATATGTCCTTTGGCTATAGCTTCCTCAATAAGTTGCGATCTTTCATCGCAACCATTGAATTAGCATTAATAACCCATCATGTCGACATTAATTTGATTTATTATTTTTTCTCTTCTGCACTCATATTGCTTCTTTATTCTTTCTCTAACTTGAAAGTTCTCGACATACAAAGCTCGTCGATATATATAGATTCTATTGTTGCAATATCTAGATTTTTAGTCGTATCTTAGGAACGATTGCAGTGAAAATGTAAACACATTAATACGAGAAAATTTCGTCTTGTGGAGAATGAAAATATTTATGGCCTTGACTACTTATGAATTTAAGCACATGTGATTGTGAAGAATAAGCAAAAGTGTAGAAGAAGAAACAACAATCGCAAGACGAAAATTACTTTTCTCTACTTGATTTATGTGTTTTTCTATTTCTGAATATGTCAATAGTTTCAATGACTCCCATGGCCGCTTCTCCCGCTCATGGTGAAAAGTCATCCAAATTCACTAGTTCATACTTCAAATGTTGGAAGAAAAAAATGCTCTTCTATATGAATCCTCTCAATCTGTCAAGATTTCTGAAGGAGGATCCCCCATTCATTACTGAAAGCGATACATACGCCCAACTGAAGGACAGTCGTGGATGCTTGGGACCATAGTGATTTCCTGTGCAGGAACTATTGAATGGCCTAGACGACACAATGTATAACTCATAGGATCAGTTGATGTGTTTAGAAGGGAGTTTGAATAAAAAGTTCCTAAAATTTCTTTCTTCAATAATAATTCAGTCTGGTTAGAAACTAAAATTTGTATTCTTGATTGGCAATATCAATTGGTTAACAAAATATGTGTAGAAAAAAGCCAAACTAAATGATTAGAAAAATTCAAATAATGGTATGGCTATGTAAACTGAAAAAGTATTCAAGTTTGTTTCTGTATGTTCAGAGAACTCAAGCTTCTACGTCACTCCTTCTTCTTTTTGTAAAGACTCACACTAAAAGGCTTTTATCTTTACAAGCAATGGGGAAACTCAGTTCAGCAAACTCCTAGTCTATTCAGCTAAATGAAGAAACAATATACAAATTGTTCTTGAATACAATGAATTATAAAGAATTTTCCTAGCACTTGATGATCCTTAATGATCAGATACAACTATGTAAAGTGTACTTAATTATATGATCATTTTTTCTTGTAAGATTAAAAGCTTGAATTAGATGTCTGTCTATGTAATCTTTTGTTATGTAGGTTTTTCCCTGGCTTTGCTCAATTGATATGCATCTATATTTATAGAATTCAAGCTGCAATGGTAAAAACAGAAAAAATGATCTGTTCCAAATAATGATAGCCATTTTTGATTTTCTCTAGGTCATCATTCTCTGACATCTGTGCAAAATTGTAGTGTGGTTGGATTAAACTGATAACTTGTCAAAACATGCTTTGATATAATTCAGTTTAGGTCCGAGTTAGTTTTGGCTTGACTAGTCCTGATTAGGTAAATCAGTTTAACTTGTGGACATAGTCAGTTCAATTTTATTCAGATGACTCAGATAATCTAGTTCAGTTTAGCTTATATCAATTTTGACCTAAATAATTTGTTATCACCAAAACATAAATGTTACAACAATTTCTCCTGTTTTAGTGTTTGACAAAATTAAGCAATAAGTCTATTTTTATTTAGGCAAAAAATGTATGAACAATTCTGATAAGAAAATATCTGATAAATTGATAGCTACTGAAACTGATAACGTGATAAATTGAAAATTTATGAAAACTTATAGAATTATCAAATAAGACCATCTTCTATATTCCTTGTCTTCATCCTTTGCCTTCGACTCCTTTGAAGTAGATTCATCCTTAGACTTAATACCATTGTCTTCCCAATTTTTGTCAACACCAGGGGAAACCGCATGTCTATTTAGAGTGTGTACAACTGAAATAATCTTGACTGACATAGTTTCGAATTTGGCAGAGAGTTGGGGGTGAACTTGGCAGAGTTTCGAATTTGGCAGAGAATTGGGGGTGAACTGAATCAATCTTTGAGTTTAATCTGTCATGTACTAGAACCATCTTTTGTGTAAAAGGATCATGAGAACTTGAAAGCTGTGAAGTTGAAGCATAGTTCTCTCTCATGGAATCTAGTTGAATTAACAACATGTTGACATCATTAGATAGAACTGAGAGGTCCTTGAACGCTTAATATCTGAGAACTCAACATCAGTTGCAGTCAATTTTTGGACCTGTGAAAGAAGAGCATTGATTCTAATCAGACTTGAAAGAATATAATTCACTGGAAGATCATCTCCGAGCTCCATTTCTAGTAATTCAGAAATAGTATGAGCTTTTGGATTAGGAAAAAGATCAACTGACTGCTCGGTTCAACAACATCAACTTGCTCATCTGAAGTAGTTTGTACAACTGAAGTGTTTGCGATTTTCTCAACAAATTCAGTTCCAGTTTCTTGAATTTCAGTTTTGTTCACTACTGAAACCGACTCTACAACTACTGATGAGTTCATAGCCAACTGATTCCTCATAGTTTCAGACATGAAAAATGTATTAGGAATTACAACTTCAGTAAATTTAACTCGCACAAGCTGAACTAAAGAAGAAAGTGGTTGAACAGGAGTAACAACTTCTCTCACAAATTCCACTTATTCAGTCTCTACTGCCAACTGTTCTTCAGTTCTCAACAAGTCAATAACTCACACGGATAGAGTACAAGCAATTTCAGCAATAAATCTTTCAATGTGATCAAGAATCTCCTTATAAACAGTCTCTTCTTGAATTTGAACTGATTCTTCCATTGCTGATTCCTCAGTTTCCATCACAAGTGCATTAGTTCCTTCAACTTCTTTCTCATGACCTTCTGCAATGCTTTTAGTTACTGTCTTTTAAATGTCATCAACATTAATCTGTGATGCTTCCTCAACTGGTTCAATTGAAAACTGAACTTCTGGGTTAAATTGATTGAAGATTTAGTTGAGCCAACAACATGGTCATCTGCACTGGACGATGGTCCAGCTTGGCTTGATTATGACTGATCTTGATCAATCATTTCCTTTGGAGCTGGAATTGATGAATCCTTTTCTTGTTGTTCCTCTTTATTCAGTTCAGTTTTGTAGAATCTAATTGAATAGAGTCCTTGGTAGATTTCTTAATCTTACTGTCAACTAGAATGAATAATTGTTGGTCACGCTCCTAGAACTTGACATTCCTTTTCAATGAGCTCAAATCTACATCCAACTGAGCGAACGTATCTCAATCATCATGGGAGTTGGACAGGTCGGGTCATAATTTTTTGTCAATTCTTCCCAAATCAAGGTTAGTTTCTTAATTCTCATTAAATTAAAGAAATATTCTCTCTTCTCCAGTGCATGAATCAATTATATTGCTTTAACAGCTTTCATCACCATATTCTCAAGAGAAATGAACTTCTTTAAAGTCACATTCATCTTCAATTTTTGAGCAGGAGTGACAGTTCCAAACTGATACCATTCATCATAGTATTTAGTTTTGGTGTTTGTGTACTCATTCACCTCGTCCATTAATATATCTATCTGAGTTTGTAGTGGTTTAGAATCTTCAGTTTCAAACATATTATCTTTTCCTCTCCCTTTTGAAGAGAATATTTAGTCCAGTCCAGATCTGGTGTACTCAGTAGAGTCCCTGATAATCACGCCTTCCAGCCTTGCTGCCGGTAGAATGGTATGTGGAGCGAATGTTTGTAGAGGAGCAACTATCCCAACCAGGGTCAAATTCTCTATAGGCTTATCACAAACTTCATTGTTAGTTTCCTTAGCAGTAGCTGCCTTGAAATCAATATTAGTCAATTTATGTAATTTCTTCTTCAATCTCCTTCTTCATCTTTAAGAGAGAAACATATGAAGTAGTCAGGTCTTGTCCCTTTAGCCTCAAAGCCAAAATGTTATGTGCATTGAGCTTTCTAAGCTTATGGAAAATTATTGCTGCATTTAGAAGAATTCCCGAATCCTCGAAAATTTTGATCAACTAAACAACAAAACTGAAAGATTGTCTGGTAAGTTGTACCATATTCTTCAGAATATTGAACATAATAAGGTACTAGTCGATCTTCATTCTTTATTATGACCATCATAACTTAAAACTTTTCAAAGATTACGGAAGAAAAAGAACCAGACTTAGCAATTAAGCCCTTTTCCACAACATCCGCCAACAACTGATACTCTAGTTTAAGTTTTTTCTTAGCGTTGAAAGTTTGACAGCATTCCCAACGCAGATATCTTCAGTTGCATCTTCTCCAAATTCGTAGTAGTGATACTATAGAAGTTAGTGATGCATTCTGAAGGTAACTGAATTTATATGCAAAGAAATGCTTGTCAATCAACAGAGAGTGCTCGTTGATATTTATAACAATCTTCCCCTCGTCACTGACTTAACTCTTATCATAGAGACTCAACAACTCTGTCTCAAAGATATCCATGGAAGAAGTGGAAAGAAATCCTCTGAGTCCATATTACTCTTAACAATTGAAAACTCCTGAAATTTCTTCTTCTTCCATGACATTAATTGAATTGAAATTTAGTATCTGGTAGTGGTTTGGTGAAAATATCCGCTGCTTGTTTATCAGTTTAGACATATTCTTACCTTATGTCTTTTTTCAATGTATGATCTCAATGATGTCTGACATCAATGTGTTTTATCCTAGAGTGTAGACTTTGATTGTAGGTGATTGTTATGGTTCTTGTATTGTCACAAAATATTAGTGACTCATGTGCAATGATCACATAATCTCTCAAATATTGTGGATGTTGCAATGAAAATATGCTTCTTTCTAAGCCAAGAGACCAATTTGTCTCATAAAAACTAACATGATCAACTGATACTTTTTCTGTCAAACTTGCACCTTGCATAATCTGCATCAAAATAGTCAATTGAATTGAAAGAAAGGTCTTTATCATACAATATACCCACATTTTGTGTACCGTTATGATATTTAAGAATTCGTTTGGAAGCTAAATATTGAGATTGCTTAGGTTTAGACTGAAAATGAGCACACATACAAATGACAAATACAATATCAAGTCGACTGGAAATTAGGTACAATAAGAACATATTAAGCCTCGATACATGATTATCTCAATTGATATTCTTCCTCTATCTTTGTCTAGTTGAACTGATGAGCTTATTAGGGTTGCTACTGCGGAATATATTTTCATTCCAAATTACTTTGGTAGTTCCCTTGTGTACTTTGTTTGACTTATGTAAATATCATTATCCAATCATTTCACTTACAGGCCAAGAAATAATGTCATTTCATCCATTATACTTATTTCAAATTTGTCATGCATCAATTTAGAAAACTTTTCAAACTGTTTGAGGTTAGTTGACCAAAAAATAATGTCATCAACTTAAATTTACGCTAATAAAGTATGATCTCATTTAGTAAACTTAACTAGAGTGTTATCATTAGCGCCTATAATGAAATCATGTCCAATAAGAAACATAGATAATGTGTTATACCAAGCTCTTAGAGCCTGTTTTAGACCATATAAAGCTTTGTTTAGTTTATCAACATGATCAGAAAATAAATGGTTGATAAAACCTGGTGGTTGTTCAACTTAACTTCTTCTTGTAGTTGTCCATTCAAGAAAACACTCTTTACAACCATTTGATAAATTTCAAGTTCTTATAAGAGGCAAATGCAAGGAATATCCTGATAGCTTTTACTCTCTCATGGAATCAAGTTGAATTAACAACATGTTGACATCTTTAGATAGAACTGAGAGGTCCTTGAACGCTTAATATTTGAGAACTCAACATCAATTGCAGTCAATTTTTGGACCTGTGAAAGAAGAGCATTGATTCTAGTCAGACTTGAAAGAATATAATCCACTGGAAGATAATCTCCAAGCTCCATTTCTGGTGATTCAGAAATAATATGAGCTTTTGGATTAGGGAAAAGATCAACTGACTGCTCGGTTCAACAACATCAACTTGCTCATCTGAAGTAGTTTGTACAACTGAAGAGTTTGTGATTTTCTCAACAAATTCAGTTCCAGTTTCTTCAAACTCAGTTTTGTTCACTACTGAAACCGACTCTACAACTACTGATGAGTTCATAAGCCAACTGATTCCTCATAGTTTCAGACATGAAAAATGTATTAGGAATTACAACTTCAGTAAATTTAACTCGCACAAGCTGAACTAAGGAAGAAAGTGGTTGAACAGGAGCAACAACTTCTCTCACAACTTCAGTCTCTACTGCCAACTGTTCTTCAGTTCTCAACAAGTCAATAACTCCCACGGATAGAGTAAAAGCAATTTCAGCAAAAATTCTTTCAATGTGATCAAGAATCTCCTTATAAACCGTCTCTTCTTGAATTTGAACTGATTCTTCCATTGCTGATTCCTCAGTTTCCATCACAAGTGCATTAGTTCCTTCAACTTCTTTTCCATGACCTTCTGCAATGCTTTTAGTTATTGTCTTTTAAATGTCATCAACATTAATCTGTGATGCTTCCTCAACTGGTTCAGTTGACAACTGAACTTCTGGGTTAAACTGATTGAAGATTTAGTTGAGGCAACAACCTGGTCATCTGCACTGGACGATGGTCCAGCTTGGCTTGATTATGATTGATCTTGATCAATCATTTCCTTTGGAGTTGGAATTGATGAATCCTTTTCTTGTTGTTCTTCTTTATTCAGTTCAGTTTTGTAGAATCTAGTTGAATAGAGTCCTTGGTAGATTTCTTACTCTTACTGTCAACTAGAATGAATAATTGTTGGTCACGCTCCTAGAACTTTACTTTCATTTTCAAAGAGCTTAAATCTACATCCAAGTGAGCGAACGTAGCTCAATCATCATGGGAGTTGGACAGGTCGGGTCATAATTTTTTGTCAATTCTTCCCAAATCAAGGTTATTTTCTTAATTCTCATTAAATTAAATAAATATTCTCTCTTCTCCATTGCATGAATCAATGATATTGCTTTCACAGCCTTCATCACCATATTCTCAAGAGAAATGAACTTCTTTAAAGTCACATTCATCTTCAATTTTTGAGCAGGAGTGACTTGTGAAAGGGATCGATTTTATTGTGTCCCGAATGCGCAACGGAAGTTCAAAAATTGATTTACAACAAGAAAATTTCGGCCACCTATGTACTAGTGTTGTAGCATATACAAAAACACAACTATGACATTCATAGGGTGTAAAAAAATCATACGTATCAACCTCTTGAGGTTGATGATGGCTCCAACTAAAGTGTAAACACCTTAGCTCTTGAAAGTATGACAAATCTTCAAGCTTTCCTTGAGCACACCTTGCTCAAAATCAGCCCACCACCAACTAGGAAGATCCACCTTACACTTGCACTAGAAAATGTAAGGCATTTTTCAAGGAGAAGTGAAGTGTTTCCTCAACAAATTGAAGAACAAAAATTGGAGGAGAAAGTAGCTCAAAATTTCGGCCAAAGCATTGTGAGAGGAGAGAAGGAGAGTTTTTCTTGGTGCTTGAAAAAGTGAAGTCTAGCATGTGCATATCATGCCTTGTTTGTTGCAAAATTTGTCTCCAACCTTTCACCTTCCCATGCATGCTTTTTGAGTGGACTTGTAACAATTACAAAGGGCCCATGGACTTTTATTTAAATTGTCTCAAACATATTTGAGCCCAATCAAATCTTACTTGAACTACTCAAGTCCACTAGTTTAAATAATTATTCCAATTGTGCTCTACAAGGCCCAATTTAAATAACTCAACACTTGAATTAATTAAATTATTTGAACTCTACTAGGTCCACTAGTGTTTAATTAATTCAACACTTGAATTAATTTAATTTAGTCCATAATAATGTTTATGAAAATACAATTTTCAAATACATTATTTGTTTGACCAACTTTTAATTTAGGAACACTTCCTCAAATTAAAAGTTACATTCTCCTTATAGAAGTCATACTTCTATTTTATTTATGCTTATAAACTCCTTTATAAGCCGTTCCACACTTTGAACAATTTTAACTTCTCAACGAGATCTAGAAAGCTAGTACTTGTGTGGCCCTCAATGGTTCATTGATACAACTAGCCGTGGGTTCACATCTCCATGTGATTCGGACTAAACATGTCCTTATATGAGCATACCCAATTGCTCCATTCTTACTTATCAACTCCTTGATAACAAGAACGTCAGAACTCAAGTCTGATAGTACCCAACCAATCATGTTAAACTCCTAGCAGCATCGCTTACATGATTCCCTAGGTATCAAATGATAGTGCCTGCAAGAACCATTCAATTATGGTTAGGCGTACAGTACGGTCCCTTCAACTCATATATCGCTGATCCGATTCGACAACCATTGGTATATCGAGAGTTGTCAATGAATCGATACTATGTGTCATGTCGTAGTTGCATCGATGGTGTAATCTATGAAACCCCTTTCATAATTACCACCATACTCTGATCAGAGATTTCAACCTACATACACATGAGAACACATAGGATATCCATACCCGAAGGTAAGCGGTGAATCCCCGACTACAATGCATCGACTCCTATATGTTTAGACAGAACACCCAACGTTGCCACCTGATGACCCCATGAAAGTCGGTAAACAAGTCAAAGTGTAATTCTAGCACATAGAGTCTCAATGTTGTCCCGGGTCATAAGGACTAATGGTGTACAACCATAAACTAGGACGTTTCCACTCGATAAGTGAGAACCACTTGGAAAGTCCTATATGGAGGGTGTTCAGTGCACTCTACCTAGGAGCACCTATCTGCATGCTCGGACATCACAATGTCCCCTACCAATGAAACATGGTACTCACATCGCAGATACTAGTCTCGAACTCGAGCGGCCTATATCCTTCTTAGCGGCGGTTGAATCGACTAGGAACTGTTTAAAATATACAGTATTCCAAATATGAGTTTCATGATACTCATCATATGAGCATCTCATATTCTTTCTACTATTAGTATATTCAAAGGCTTTATCTATGCAACTAGCATGGGTATTCAGATAAAGATGTGCCAATAATAATTTCAAATATTATTAAAATAAAGATTGTTTATACATAGAGTTTCATTGTGAACACTCGGCCAACACTTGGCTCGACGGGCACCTACTCTAACAATCTCCCACTTGCACTAGAGCCAACTACCCATATGCTTCAAACCCATCAATTCGCGATGCTACTCGAATAATGGTCCAGGTAAAGGCTTAGTTAGTGGATCAGCAACATTATCTGCGGAGCCGACTTTGTCAATCGAGACATCTCCTCTTTCCACAATCTCTCAGAGGATGTGGTACTTTCTCAATACGTGTTTGGATTTCTGATGAGACCTTGGCTCCTTTGCTTGAGCTATAGCTCCCATGTTGTCACACAACACCGGGACAGGAGCAACTCCATTAGGAATGACGTCCAACTCTTGGACGAAATTCCTTATCCAAATAGCCTCCTTTGCTGCAGCTGATGCAGCAATATATTCTGCCTCAGTGGTGGAATCCGCTGTACTGTCTTGGTTGGAACTCTTCCAAGAGACAGCAGCACCATTGAGCATGAATATGAACCCAGAGGTTGACTTCGAGTCATCGATATCGCTTTGGAAGCTAGAGTCGGTATAGCATTAATTCAGTTCTCCACCCCCATAGACCAAGAACAACTTATTGGTCCTTCTCAAATACTTGAGGATGTCTTTCACAGCTTTCCAGTGTGGAAGACCAGGGTTGGATTGATATCTACTCACTA
Organism: Primulina tabacum; assembly: GCF_025594145.1. NCBI lineage: Eukaryota > Viridiplantae > Streptophyta > Magnoliopsida > Lamiales > Gesneriaceae > Primulina > Primulina tabacum. The sequence goes on from NC_134566.1 coordinate 3,028,882, forward strand.
TACTTAGTGCAAAAGCCACGTCAGGACGTGTAGATATCATCTCATACATGATGCTACCAATCGCAGATGCATAATGAATGCTTGTCATCGCCGCTATCTCTATATCAGTCTTGGGAGACATAGACTTGGATAGGGACACGCCATGACACATTGGTAGATGTCCTCTCTTGGACTCATCCATCGAGAACTGCTTCACGATGGTATCAATGTATGTGGACTAGGTGAGACCAAGAAATCTTTTTGATCTATCTCTATAGATCTGTATTCCCAATACAAAAGATGCTTCACCCAAGTCCTGCATCGAGAACTTACTCGCTAACCATATCTTAGTTGATTGCAACATCCCTACATCATTCCCAATGAGTAGAATGTCATCAACATAAAGCACAAGGAATGTCACAGCACTCCCACTGACCTTCCCATACACACAGGGTTCCTCAGGATTCTTAGCAAAACCAAACTCTTTGATTGTACTATCGAATCTGAGGTTCCAACTCCTAGATGCCTGCTTTAGACCATAAATAGATCTTTGAAGTTTGCATACCATATGCTCACTTCCGATAGATGTAAACCCTTCGGGTTGAGACATGTAAATCTCTTCCTTAATATCCCCATTAAGAAAGGCTGTCTTGACATCCATCTGCCATATCTCATAGTCATACCATGCAGCTATGGCTAGCAATATCCTTATAGACTTGAACATTGCAACTGGAGAAAAGGTTTCCTCAAAGTCAACTCCTTGTCTTTGAGTATATCCTTTTGCTACCAATCGCGCCTTGAAGGTCAATACCTTCCCATCCGCCCCAAGTTTCCTCTTTTAAATCCATTTACACCCTATGGGAACAATTCCCTCAGGTGGATCCACGAGATACCACACTTGGTTCGAATGCATGGAATTCATCTCAGATTTCATCGCTTCAAGCCATTTGGATGAATCGGCATCAGATAACGCTTCCTTGAAGGTCCTTGGATCACATCCATGGTTAGGCTCATCATGGCCCTCTTCAAGAAGCAGACCATACCTCATAGGTGGTCTCGAGACTCTCTCGGATCTTCTAGGAGCTTGTATCTCCTCTCTTGGCTCTTCGGGTGTGGGTTTTATAATGGTGGGTGTCTCTCGAACCTCTTCGAGTTCTATCATCTCCCCTTTTCTATCCAATAGAAATTCCTTTTCCAAAAAGGTTGCATTCCTAGAAACAAACACCTTTGTTTCTTGGGGATGATAGAAGTAATATCCAACAGAATTCTTTGGATATCCCACAAAGTAACATAAAATGGATCGACTATCCAATTTATCTCCCACTACTTGCTTCACATAAGCATGGCACCCCCATATTCTAAGATAAGAATATTTGGGTGTCTTACCCATCCATATCTCATATGGTGTCTTGTCAACTGCCTTTGAATGAACATTGTTCAACAACAGTGCCGCTGTCTCAAGCGCATATCCCCAAAAGGATGGCGGCAACTCCGTGAACCCCATCATAGACCGAACCATGTCCATCAAAGTCCGGTTACGACGCTCCGAAACACCATTCAACTATGGTGTAGCGGGTGGAGTCCATTGCGAGAGAATCCCATTCTCCCTAAGATACTCTTGGAACTCGGCACTCAAGTACTCACCACCTCGATCCGATCGAAGTGTCTTGATGCTTCGTCCTAACTGTTTCTCTACTTCAGTTCTGAATTATTTGAACCTTCCAAAGGCTTCAGACTTGTATTTCATCAAATACACATACCCATACCTCGAAAAGTCATCGGTAAAGGTGATGAAGTAGGCATGTCCATGCTTAGTGGTGATGCTAAGCGGACCGCACACATCGGTATGGATCAAATCCAATAACCCTTTGGCTCGCTCCACATGGCCCTTAAAGGGAATTTCGGTCATATTTCCTTTTAGACAGAATTCACAAGTCCTGAGAGCATTAATATCTGACATATCAAACATGCCCACTCCCACTAACTTGTTCATCCTTCTTAGGGAAATATGTCCTAATCGAGCATGCCATAATTGTGCCGAATTTAGAGTATCTTGTTTTCGCTTGTTTGTTGTTGTTATTGCTTGGACATTGTTCAGTGGAATATCTTTCAATTTTAAGTTATAGAGATCGTTTTCAAGTTCTCCAGTACCAGTTAAACATTTATTCTTGTAAATGTTGCAAACACCTTTGCTAAATAAACAAGAATATCCATCTTTATCTAGCATAGAAATGGAAACAATGTTTTTCATTCAAATCAGGTACAAACGAAACATCTCTTAAAATCAACTTAAAATCATTGTTCATCAATAAGTAAACATCTCCTACGGCCTTGGCAGCAACTCTTGCTCCATTGCCCATTCTCAAGAAGGTCTCACCTTCACTAAGCCTTCTACTTCTTCCCATCACTTGTAACTCATTACAGAGATGTGAGTCACAACCAGTATCCAATACCCAAGAAGTAGAGTTAATTGAAATGTTTACTTCAATATAGAACATACCGTTTCCAGAACTCTTCTGGGCAAGATATTCCCTGTAATTACGCCTCCAATGTCCAGGCTTCTTGCACTGATGACAAACATCAACAGTCTTGTCAGCCTTTACTGGTGTGACTGCCACAACGGGATTCAGAGCTTGCCTCTTCAAGGGCACGTTCTTCTTGGGACGTTGGAAAGAACGTTTCTTTTCCTTCCTAGGTGGACCAGTCTTCGTACCAGATGAAGAGCCCACATAAAGAACCGACTTCTCATCTTTCATAGAAGCCTGCATATAACACTTGGCTTTCAAGTCATGGTCACACCATTTCTTGTAAGTCTGCAATTCTCAGGAGTGCAGTTAGTCGGAGCTTCAACAGGGGATGACTTAGTAAGTGTATACGCTATCATTTCCGAATTCAAGACGATTTTTCAGATTTATTAGCCAATTGAGGTAATTAGGTCCGGTTAATATGTGTTTTTCGAGTATGGCAGAAAGCGGATTGCGAATTGAAAACATTGTCAAATTTTGTACTGAAAAGTAAAACAGATAAATGTTAATGACTATTTTAAAATATTTAGTAAGATATAAAGTATGGACTTTTACTTTATAAATTTTTGCTCCCACTGTTTTGACATTTTCACTACCCTCTAGTGAAAACGGGAAACTCCTTTCCTCAGTAGGTACGTAAGGTCCAATTAGCGAATTATGATCCCGAATAATATCAGCCAATCATAATCCCTAAAAGGTAGTTTCCAATGGCATCACAATGCAACCCTCTACGTAAACTTTTGTCTCACGTTTGATTAGGATCCAATAATATGACGTCGTTCATCTTTATGTGTCAAGCCTTACCCACTGATGTTGAACCTTAATGGACGGTCGCCATGAGTTCCCCCAATAATATGAGCCGAAATCATGGGAGTTCCACGTAGTTCACATCACCATGTCAATGGATGTCACAGCTTTCCGGCACCCAGGGCCCCCCCAATAATATGAGCCGAGCCCCAAGTACGGGTAGCGTTCATCATGCACCCATTGTCGATGGAAGACATGGAAATTATAAACAAATTTATAATTCCCCTTTTCGGGCTTGATATTAAATTTTAATCTTATTCAAAATGAGGGTTTTTTAATTTTGAAAGGTCTCATCATTAATTTTATTTAAAAGCTCGCCATGTTTGATCGTATGTTTTCCGGATTCATGCAACTTTGTTATTATCATAATAATAACGCACATACTCATTATTTATAACACATCATGCATATATTATAAACAGTAAACAAACAAGGATGATCAATCGCCCCAATACTAATGGCCCGTGTGAGCTAAACACGGGCCTAGGTCCAATCCTAGGGTAATGCAAGGGATGCAAATGCAACTATTACATAAGCTTCCAATATTTACATGTCTTCGATCTTCATAATCATCAAGGCCACCATCTTCCAATCTTGATCTTTCACTATACTAATATTTACAAATAAATATCCATGGCAAATAGGGATACATCTCATGGGAGTGGGAACGGGCCATAAACCAAGCCCACTTTAAATTTGATAATTATTACAATCATTCAACATAAAATATCCTAGCATACACCTAGCAAATTGGGCTTGGGCTTTTGATCATCCTTCATGCATAATATCACATATCATACACCATCAATTAATTATCACAATAATTAATTGATCCAATATTATATATCTTGATCAAATTACTAACCGCCACGATTATAAACTAAATTAACAAAGTATACAAACTCCTTTGTCTACTTTCTAATTAATTTATTTATAACCGAATTTTTTGTAAATCACCATTTACTATAAATAATTAAAGTTCAAATTCAATTATTTATTTCATGAGAAAATATTTGCAACTTTTGTAAATTTAAATTTAAGGGCCCAAAAAATCATTTTTCACCAAAAACATTTTGTCCCATTTAAATTTCACAAATATGTTAGCCATCCAATGGCCCAACAACTCAAGGCCCATGACACTTTGATATTTCAAAACACCTTTTGAAAATCCTAGTAGTCATCGCCGTCGCCGGATTCCGGCCAACATGCCAAAAATATATATATTTTTTTAAATGTGGGGGTTCGGGCAGCCCCTCGGGCTGCCCTTGCTGCCCGAAATATGCCCCAAAAAAATCCTTGATTTTGTTGCAAAAATTTCATCTCATGCGGTTAGAAATCGACCTCAATATAATATTATGTATATGCTGCAAAAACTAGTAGCCTTAGCTCATGATACCACTTGAAAGGGATCGATTTTATGGTGCTCGAATGCGCAACGGAAGTTCAAAAATTGATTTTCAACAAGAAAATTTCGGCCACCTATGTACTATTGTTGTAGCATATACAAAAACACAACTATGACATTCATAGGGTGTAAAGAAATCATACCTATCAACCTCTTGAGGTTGATAGGTATGATTTCTTTACACCCTATGAATGTCATAGTTGTGTTTTTGTATATGCTAGATGATGGCTCCAACTAAGGTGTAAACACCTTAGCTCTTGAAAGGATGACAAATCTTCAAGCTTTCCTTGAGCACACCTTGCTCAAAATCAAGCCCACCACCAACTAGGAAGATCCACCTTACACTTGCACTAGAAAATGTAAGGCATTTTTCAAGGAGAAGTGAAGTGTTTCCTCAACAAATTGAAGAACAAAAATTGGAGGAGAAAGTAGCTCAAAATTTCGGCCAAAGCATTGTGGGAGGAGAGAAGGAGAGTTTTTCTTGGTGCTTGAAAAAGTGAAGTCTAGCATGTGCATATCATGCCTTGTTTGTTGCAAAATTTGTCTCCAACCTTTCACCTTCCCATGCATGCTTTTTGAGTGGGCTTGTAACAATTACAAAGGGCCCATGGACTTTTATTTAAATTGTCTCAAACATATTTGAGCCCAATCAAATCTTACTTGAACTACTCAAGTCCACTAGTTTAAATAATTATTCCAATTGTGCTCTACAAGGCCCAATTTAAATAACTCAACACTTGAATTAATTAAATTATTTGAACTCTACTAGGTCCACTAGTGTTTAATTAATTCAACACTTGAATTAATTTAATTTAGTCCATAATAATGTTTATGAAAATACAATTTTCAAATACATTATTTGTTTGACCAACTTTTAATTTAGGAACACTTTCTCAAATTAAAAGTTACATTCTCCTTATAGAAGTCATACTTCTATTTTATTTATGCTTATAAACTCCTTTATAAGCCGTTCAACACTTTGAACAATTTTAACTTCTCAACGAGATCTAGAAAGCTAGTACTTGTGTGGCCCTCAATGGTTCATTGATACAACTAGCCGTGGGTTCACATCTCCATGTGATTCGGACTAAACATGTCCTTATATGAGCATACCCAATTGCTCCATTCTTACTTATCAACTCCTTGATAACAAGAACGTCAGAACTCAAGTCTGATAGTACCCAACCAATCATGTTAAACGCCTAGCAGCATCGCTTACATGATTCCCTAGGTATCAAATGATAGTGCCTGCAAGAACCATTCAATTATGGTTAGCGTACAGTATGGTCCCTTCAACTCATATATCCCGATCGATTCGACAACCATTGGTATATCGAGAGTTGTCAATGAATCGATACTATGTGTCATGTCGTAGTTGAATCGATGGTGTAATCTATGAAACCCCTTTCATAATTTCCATCATACTCTGATCAGAGATTTCAACCTACATACACATGAGAACACATAGGATATCCATACCCGAAGGTAAGCGGTGAATCCCCGACTACAATGCATCGAATCCTATATGTTTCGACAGAACACCCAACGTTGCCACCTGATGACCCCATGAGAGTCGGTAAACAAGTCAAAGTGTAATTCTAGCACATAGAGTCTCAATGTTGTCCCGGGTCATAAGGACTAATGGTGTACAACCATAAACTAGGACGTTTCCACTCGATAAGTGAGAACCACTTGGAAAGTCCTTTATGGAGGGTTGTTCAGTGCACTCTACCAGGAGCACATATCTGCATGCTCGGACATCACAATGTCCCCTACCAATGAAACATGGTACTCACATCGCAGATACTAGTCTCGAACTCGAGCGGCCTATATCCTTCTTAGCGGCGGCTGAATCGACTAGGAACTGTTTAGAATATACAGTATTCCAAATATGAGTTTCATGATACTCATCATATGAGCATCTCATATTCTTTCTACTATTTGTATATTCAAGGGCTTTATCTATGCAACTAGCATGGGTATTCAGATAAAGATGTGTCAATAATAATTTCAAATATTATTAAAATAAAGATTGTTTATACATAGAGTTTCATTGTGAACACTCGGCCAACACTTGGCTCGACGGGCACCTACTCTAACAGACTGTTCCAAACTGATACAATTCATCATAGTATTTAGTTTTGGTTTTTGTGTACTCATTCACCTCGTCCATTAATAGATCTATCTGAGTTTGTAGTGGTTTAGAATCATCAGTTTCAAACATATTATCTTTTCCTCTCCCTTTTGAAGAGAATATTTAGTCCAGTCTAGATCTGGTGTACTCAGTAGAGTCCCTGATAATCACGCCTTCCAGCCTTGCTGCTGGTAGAATGGTATGTGGAGCGAATGTTTGTAGAGGAGCAACTATCCCAACCAGGGTCAAATTCTCTATAGGCTTATCACAAACTTCATTGTTAGTTTCCTTAGCAGTAGCTGCCTTGAAATCAATATTAGTCAATTTATGTAATTTCTTCTTCAATCTCCTTCTTCATCTTTAAGAGAGAAACATATGAAGTAGTCAGGTCTTGTCCCTTTGGCCTCAAAGCCAAAATGTTATGTGCATTGAGCTTTCTAAGCTTATGGAAAATTATTGCTGCATTTAGAAGAATTCCCGAATCCTCGAAAATTTTGATCAACTAAACAACAAAACTGAAAGATTGTCTAGTAAGTTGCACCATTCAGAATATTGAACATAATAAGGTACTAGTCGATCTTCATTCTTTATTATGACCATCATCACCTAAAACTTTTCAAAGATTACGGAAGAAAAAGAACCAGACTTAGCAATTAAGCCCTTTTCCACAACATCCGCCAACAACTGATACCCTAGTTTAAGTTTTTTCTTAGCGTTGAAAGTTTGACAGCATTCCCAACGCATATATCTTCAGTTGCATCTTCTCCAAATTCGTAGTAGTGATACTATAGAAGTTAGTGATGCATTCTGAAGGTAACTGAATTTATATGCAAAGAAATGCTTGTCAATCAACAGAGAGTGCTCGTTGATATTTATAACAATCTTCCCCTCGTCACTGACTTAACTCTTATCATAGAGACTCAGCAACTCTGTCTCAAAGATATCCATGGAAGAAGTGGAAAGAAATCCTTTGAGTCCATATTACTCTTAACAATCGAAAACTCCTGAAATTTCTTCTTCTTCCATGACATTAATTGAATTGAAATTTAGTCTCTGGTAGTGGTTTGGTGAAAATATCCGCTGCTTGTTTATCAGTTAAGACATATTCTTACCTTATGTCTTTTTTCAATGTATGATCTCAATGATGTCTGACATCAATGTGTTTTATCCTAGAGTGTAGACTTGGATTGTAGGTGATTGTTATGGTTCTTGTATTGTCACAAAATATTAGTGACTCATGTGCAATGATCACATAATCTCTCAAATATTGTGGATGTTGCAGTGAAAATATGCTTCTTTCTAAGCCAAGAGATCAGTTTGTCTCCTAAAAACTAAAATGATCAAATTATGAATACAATATCAAGTTGACTGGCAATTAGGTACAATAAGAACATATTAAGCCTCGATACATGACTATCTCAATTGATATTCTTCTTCTATCTTTGTATAGTTTAACTGATGAGCTTATTAGGGTTGCTACTGCGGAATATATTTTCATTCCAAATTACTTTAGTAGTTCCTTTGTGTAATTTTTTTTACTTATGTAAATATCATTCTCCAATCGTTTCACTTACAGGCAAAGAAATAATGTCATTTCACCCATTATACTTATTTCAAATTTGTCATGCATCAATTTAGAAAACTTTTCAAATTGTTTGAGGTTAGTTGACCCAAAAATAATGTCATCAACTTAAATTTACGCTAATAAAGTATGATCTCATTTAGTAAACTTAACTAGAGTGTTATCATTAGGGCCTATAATGAAATCATGTTCAATAAGAAACATAGATAATGTGTTATACCAAGCTCTTAGAGCCTGTTTTAGACCATATAAAGCTTTGTTCAGTTTATCAACATGATCAGAAAATAAATGGTTGATAAAACCTGGTGATTGTTCAACTTAACTTCTTCTTGTAGTTGTCCATTCAAGAATACACTCTTTACAACCATTTGATAAATTTGAAGTTCTTATAAGAGGCAAATGCACGGAATATCCAGATAGCTTCCACTCTAGCTATTGGAGAAAAAGTTTCATTACAGTCAATTCCTTCTTCTTGCCTAAATCCTTGAGCAACTAATCTTGATTTGTTTCTTACCACTATGTCATCTTCATTAAGTTTGTTCTTGTACCTTGGAACTAAGTCCCAGATAGCATTTCTAGTAAACTGAGTTAGTTCTTCTTGCATAACACAATCCAATTACTGTCAATTAAAACTTCATCAATCTTTTCAGGTTCTATGTTAGAAATAAAAGTAAGAGTATAAAAATAGATTGAGCATTTGTTCTCTGGTTGTCACTGGAGCATATGAGTTGCCAATTACTAATCCAGGTGGATGATTCTTGTTCCGTCTATAATTGTGTCTATCAATTTTGTTCTGTGGAACTGAATTAATTTGGTGGTGCTCAGTTTTGTTGGCATCAGTTGAGAAGACTTCAATTTGGTTGGCATCAATTTGATTTTCAATTGTTCTTTGTGCATCAGCAAAATGGTCAGCAGGAGCACCATCTTGTTCAGCTGATTGATCAAGCAGCCCAGGCTCTAGAGATTGAAGTGTTGTTTTGTTAATATAGACCTCATCTTCACTCTCATCTTCCGTATTGATCTTTTCAAATCGATTGGCCAGTTCAGCTGGATCAGTTGTCTGGTGAGTTGTCACTGTTTCATCAAAAACAATGTGCACATATTCTTAAACATTTAAAGTTCTTTTGTCAAATACTCGATAAGATTTGCTAATTGAAGAATAATCAAGAAATATACCCTCATCCGACTTAGCATCAAAAGCAGTCATATGATTTTTACCATTATTGTCGATAAAACATGTGCAACAAAAGATTTTGAAATAGGATATCATAGGTTGTTTTCCATGCCAGATCTCATATGGTGTCTTGCCATGATTCTTGTTAATCATTAATCTGTTTTGACTATAGTATGAAGTGTTCACTGTCTCATCCCAAAACTTTTGAGAAATACTAGCATCAGTAAGCATTGTTCTAGCAAGTCTCTTTAAGAGTTCAATTATTCCTCTCAGCAACTCAATTTTGTTGAGGTGTTCTAGTACAGAGTACTTATGCCTGATTCCATGGCTCTATAAAAAAGTAGAAAATTTTTTTGACTAGTTTAGTTCCTTTATCTGATCTGATTTTGTCAATTTTTTATTTATTATTTAAAATTCTTTTTAAATTTTGATCGGTTGAACATCAGTTTAGTCTTTGAATTTTAAAAAGATTACGCAAGTATATCTTGAAAATTCGTCAACAATGACTAGAGTATATTTCATTCTCCCTAAGCTCATAACTGAGATATTACCAAATAAGTCCATATGCAATAGTTCTAAGCTTAGGATTGAAGAGTTACACCTTTTTTTCTTAAAAGGTAACCTAACTTGCTTTCAAAACTGACAAGTTGAACAAATTTTATCCTTGAAAATTTCAATTTCTGAAAACCAATGACCAAATCATTATTGCTCAAATTTTTAATGGCTTTGAAATTTAAATGGTTTAACCTCTTGTGCCACAACTAGTTCTTGGGTAAGTTAAAAACAATGATGCACACTGGTTCACTAGATTGAGTAGTCCAACTGATTTTGTATGTATTTCCACATCTATCACTTACCATTATAATGCATCCAGAATATCTTTGTGATAAGGGCAAATTTTGCACTTAAATTACCCAATAAATTGGCATGGATTATGCTAGTGTCGAACGAAATTATGCATTTTCGGTTGTTTTGAGTGTCATTGCAGGAACCTAGGAAATATACGTATATGGAAGCTAAATGGAATGAAAATGGAAGCTCGAAGAAGAAAGAATGAAGTTCGGGGCAGCAACATATGCGCCCCAGCTTAGGAAGCAAGCGCAGCCGCGCACGCCAAGGAAGATGAGAACTCAAAGACAAAAGCTAACACGCACATGCGAGATATGCCCACGCACCCACAACCACAGGAACTTACGAGAACTACAGAAGGTCGCGTGCACCTATGCGAAGAGGACGCGCAGTCGCGCATGGCGAGGCATGCAGAAAGGAAATTGTACAGACATAGCAACTATAAAAGGACTGAAACCTAGGTCACGGGGGAGGAAAAAACACTACAGGAAAAGTTTGAGAGAACACGAGAGAAGGAATGGGACGGTGAAGAACAAGGACTGAAGAGAACGCATATTCTGGAGACAAAGTGCAACTCGACTTGTTCTCTTTGCTTCTTCTCCGCTTCTAGTTGCCTAATTTTATGAGTTTATTGGTGAAACACATGTTCTGTTTTAATTTGTACTTTTGCATGAACTAATTTATTCGGTCTAGAAGACGATGTAGTTTGGTCGAACATATACTTAGGAATTTTTTATTTTTATATGAAAATTTCTTCTTGGTTTATTTATATTTATCAGATTTTATTACATTCAATTATTTGATCAATAATTTGATTACCAAAAGTGTTTGATATCTGTCACTCGGGAGATGAGATTTTGAATTAGATCATAGAAAAATATATCATTGGTATTTATAAAGTTCGGAAGGCCTATAATTCTACTTAACCCATTAAAATAATTGTTGTGCTATTGAAATTCTTTAAGATTTGATTTTCAATAGGGATATTGAAATTGATATAGAAATAATTAATTTATACGTTTCACTTGGGAAATGTATATGAATATTTGAGAATTCTTGAGTAGTAAACGGGTTGAATTTGTGAATATAGATGTTAATGGAGATTTAATGTATGGAAGACCAACTAAAATCGCACATCTAGATTCATATTCTTACTGATTTTAAATCGCTTGTGAGCTTGAAGTAATTCCAGTTTATAATAATCATCAAAACTCATTTATTGTTCTAAATAAAGTTTGACTATTCTAATTATGGTAATTAATATATTATTAAATTACACTCTTTTTGGAAACGATATATATGCTCAACAGAGTACTAAAACTTGACAGAGTTTTCTTGCGGTTAGCAAAATAGCGCATCAAGATTTTGACGCCACTGCTGGGGAGAGTGTAATATTTAATTTTTATTTTAATATCGTTACCACTTACTCTTGAATTTAATTTGGAATTATTTTTATTTATTGTTTGCTGAGTTATCGTTTCTCCTCTGAATTGTAGTTTTTTCAAAAAAACTAAGTCTCGATTCGTTGCTTTTTGATCCAGAGATTGAAATGACCACTAAACCCTTGAGAAAAGCAAGATGAGATGAGGTGCAAGCAATGACTGAGAACATAGAGAATGCAAACCTATCCCGTGTCATGGTGCCTATCCTAGATCACTTTAGACCAGTGATCAACACAAATTACTCTGCTATAGCTTGTGAAAATATCAATGCAAACAATTTTGAGTTAAAGCAAATATTGATCAACATGGTTCAATAAAACAAGTTTTTTTTTTCACATCTTCATTTGCAGACATTCTTAGATATTACGAAAACTTTGAAAATTAATACTGTGTCTGAAGATATTATTAGATTGCGTTTGTTTTCGTTTTCTCTTAGGGGCCAAGCAAGGGGTTGGCTTCAATCGCTACCCCTGGGAAGCATCACCACATGGCAGGACTTGGCAACGAAATTTTTTGCAAAATATTTTTCACATGCCAAATATGACTAATTGAAGATTGAGATCAACACCTTCCGCCAGTAGCAGCTGGTGGTACGATTTTTGCTAAATCTCCCGACCAAGTGTATGACCTACTTGAGTAGATGATCATCAACAGCTATCAGTGGCCTAGTGAGAGATCCGGAGCAAAGAAGACGGCTAGATTATCTGCTGTGAATCCAATCACATCACTTACTACCCAAGTATCTACTCTGACCACAAAGATCGCAGCCATGAACAAAAGAGGTTAGTCTAACATCTAAAGTAGTGACTGTGGCCATATAAGAAGAGGATAGCGTTGAGGAATCATAGTACATTACCAAAAACAGCAATAGGTATGCATGCTATCAAGGTAACCTTGTCCCTAATCAATATCATCATAGTTGGCGCAACCATAAAAAAAATTTATTATGCCAACAAAAAAAATGTGTGAAATCCTTATATGGGATTCCAATAAATATGATGAAGGGAAACCCGCCATGGAAGATTTAGTTGGGACATTTGTAGCTGAATCAAGTAAAAAGATGATAAATACTGAATCTCGTATCGACAACATTGAGACATATATGGGAAACATGGGCTGTAAGGCCCAAAATACAATGACGTAATCCAACTGCATGCAAATCTAGAGAAAATAGAAAATGACTAATTAAACGATTTAAATGGCATGAATTAATTATGATGTGCATGATCATATGTTTAAATATGGTTTTATGTTAGAATGCATAAAACATTGTTTTAAAGGCCATGCAAGACGCGGTCGAGGAACGGAGACAGTGACCATATAAGGGAAAATATTTTATTAAATACTTTTTTAAATGCTTAATGTATGATTTATTTTAAATGGAATTTTCAAAAATAAGGTGTTTTTATACGTCCAGTCGTATTTTAAATCAGGTAATCTATTTTCGATAAATAGAGATTTTTTGAGAACTCGGCTAATATTTTCGCAAACTTTCCTAAAAAAATTTTAAATATTAACTAATGGGCTTAATGGGCCTATTGTACCTATGTTAATGGGCCTAAACTTGCACATTGTAACTTATTCATTAAATAAGGCCCTAAGACCCTAACTTAAGCACACATATCACACGCCCATACCCCTAAAAACCTACTAGGATTCCTCATCAGCCGTGAGACACACACACCAGCACGTACAAGGGTGAAAACGTGAGTTTTGGGGGAGAAAACTCAGCAAAGGCCTCCTCTCTGCCAACGTTCCTCGCATCGTCAAGTTGTTTCCGTACGTAATAAACGCAAAGCACGCCTTAAACTTGGTTAAATTTTGAGTCCATACGAATCAAAATCGGATGTACGTCTATGTTTAAAAACGAATTGAGAAATTAGTCGAGAAGCTTAAGTTTACGTCTAAGAAATATTTATGGGTATATTTAAGGTCACATGCTAAGTTTGAATGGATTTGGTTCGTCTTTTTATGGTCTAAGGATAAATTGGGAAAGTTAGAGTTTCACGGGCAAAACGGTCATTTTACACATGAAAATGTTATACGTCCTGGCAGTACCCTGAATACTGCAATTAATGTTAAAATGTTTATGTCAAATGTTTATGAAATTTTTATGATGAAACGTTAATTCTAAAAGATATGTTGCATGCTTGGTTTAAAAGAAAAATAATTTATATATACATGAATTTTTATAAGTGATGGAAATATGAAAAGTTGAAGGAGGTGAATTGATTGTGACTATTACGATGATACGATGATATGTAAGGCCAAGACTTAGTTGACGGGTGAGAGTGTCGCTAATGTCCCCGCCGCTCGGTACCGTGATAATATGTAGATGGATCCATCGACCTACAGCTAATAAGAAAGTCACAATTGAGGATCTGAATTTAATAAAAGGGGAAACATATATGTATACGATGAAAGAAAATATGATATGATATGTTTAAAAGAAAATGTTAAAGTTTATGTTCATGATAAGTTATTTTATTAAAATTATTTTCACTGTTACTTGTAAATGTATATGTATTACTTGCTATCATGGTTAAGGTTTGCTGAGTCAATAGACTCACTAGGTGTGATCGATGCAGGTAAGCATGATGGTTGAATTAGCTGGACTGAAGGAGCACACAACCCGAGGACCGTCGCTTGTTTTCCACAAATAAAAATAAGTTTATTATTTATGATTAATTAAATAATTTTATGACTTATGATTCTTTAGAGAGGTTTTTGAGAGGATGTTATAGTTAAGCTTATTTTTGAAATAATGTTAGTTTAGGTTGGTTGAAGTTTACGGTTTTAAGCTTTGAATTACTTTATTTTGGATTTTCAAATAACAGTTGGTTGATTTATTTTAAATGGTGCAAAAGTACTTTAAATATATTTATGTATATTTCGACCTGAGAGTAGTGGGAAGAAAAAATATTTCTAGTATATTTTAAAGAAAAATGAGTAGTGAACGTTTCAGTTGGTATCAGAGCAATGTTCCAGCAAAGGGTTGTGACACCGTCAATTCTGTAAAGCTTAGTCTTCAAGCCTCAAATCTGTAAGTTCAGTTGCTTTACATGATTTTTATGATGATACATGCATGTTTACATGATTTATACGTTCACATTACATGTTTAAAAGCTTTTTGAGATTAAATGTTGTTATATATGCTTAAAGTTGCTCAAAAGGGGATTAGTATATGCTGCATGATTAGAAACTTAGATTTAAATTCATGTTGGTTACATTTATAATTTGGAAAATGTTCAGATATAATATCTCCTAGACGTGCACTTAATACCGATAGGAAAGTAAAGACTAATGGGTATCGTCAAGGGAATTCACCCCCACCTCCTAATGGAGATGTTGTTACTCGTGTTCTAGAGGGCATGTCACGTTTCTTTGAGCAGCAGACTCAGCATGCTCCGAGGACACAACACGACATGTATGATCAGTTCCGGAGGCTGGGTCCGAAGTAATTTCTAGCACCACCGACCCATTTTCCACTGAGGGTTGGATTCGATCTCTTGAGGTACATTTATTTTATCTGAATATGGTAGATTCTGATCGAGTTAGGTGTGCTATGTTTATGCTGCGAGACGACGCTTCTCTTTGGTGGGAAGGAGATGAGCATGGATTCAATCTTGCCACACTCACTTGGGAGCAATTCAAGAACATTTTTTGATAAGAAGTATTTTACTGCCGACGTCCGAGGGCGCCTGGAGAGGGAATTTATGACTCTCCGTAAGGGAGACACAACTGTTGCTGAGTTTGTTAGGAGATTTGATAGGGATTGTCACTTTGTACCCTTTATTGCTAGGGATGCTACTGAGAAATTAAGGAAATTTATGGATGACCTTCGACCTACCATACGTCGTGATGTGATGATGATGCGACTGACTGATTATCCAGCTGCCACTGCTTGTGAATTCCAAGCTGAGGAAGCCCTGAAAGATATTGACTTTGAGATGCAGAGCAAGAGGCAGCAGTACCAACTAGAGCTCTCAGCCAGTCAAGAGGCAATTTACGGGATCTCTGAAAGCTCAAGGGCAACAAAAGCCCTAAGGACAATGGAAGAAGCCGGGATAAAAAAAGCCACCACCGTCTGGAGCACCAAAACCTGAAGAGTGTCCATTATGCAAAGATTGCAATCGCTTACATTATGGCACGTGCATGTGGGGATCATATAGGTGCTTCATATGCAAGGAAGAGGGACATAAGGCTGCCGATTGCCCAAGGAAGAAGGGACCAACTGTTGGGAGAGCTTATGTAATGCATGCTGAAGAAGCCAAGGAGGATCAGACACGAGTCTAATCACTGATAACCTAGTTATTTAATGTTTTTATGTTGTTTTATTGCATGAAATGTTAAATTGGTTATGATGATTGATTGGGATAATGAAGAACCTAGAAGAAATTAGGTTGCATGTTCTACTATAATTGGATTTAAATGGTGACATTGAAAATGATAGAAATTGAGCACAAAATATGAGCTTTAATAATGCAAAGGAATGAATTAAATACAAATAAGAATTTTAAGGCTTTAAATTGAGAAAAATAAAGAATAAGGGCATGCATGGTTTTTTCGAAAATTGAGGACCAAAATGAAAAAATTTGAAACTTAAAGGGGCTTAATTGTACAAGCCGAAATTCTAGGGGTAATCCGAATTTTTGAGGAGTCCATGAACTGAAATTGAGATAAACTGAAAGTTCTACAATGAATTTGGAATTTTCAAAAATTCAGGGACTAAATTGCAAATTTTAAAGTCTAGGGATGTTTTGAAAATCTTAGGTAATTAGGGGTTGTTTTCGTAATTTTCAAAATCCTATGGGTTAACTCAATAATTTCCGAAAGTTTAGGAACATAATTGCAGAATTCGAAATTCTTGAGGGTTGGAAATGCCATTTGCAAAAACTTAAGGAGTTAAAATGTAATTTTCGAAATTGATTGGGCTAAAATGCAAATTTTTTGAGTAAAATTAGGGTCCAAGCATCTAATTTTTGAATTTTTTTGGGAAAGTAGTGATAGAAATTCTTTAAGTTTCGACACGAATAGATTTGACGGTGTATTGGTCGATATTCATTCTAGGGGTAGCTACCTACGCATTGCTGGATTCGGGAGCTCTACACTCATTCATATCCTAGATCTTCGTCAAGCAACTAAATATTATACCCGAGGATATGGGATTGAACTTCAAAGTTTCTATTCCTTCCAGTGATCAAATGATCACTTCGAGTATTGTGAAGAATCTGGAGCTTCGTTTGCAAAACGATGTGGTTGGCAATACTCGAAGTTCAATCCCATATCTTGGCAAAAAGAACCATCGTACTCCCAATATGGAGCTTCGTTTGCAAAAATATATCGAGCTTCATTTGCAAAAAGATCTCATCGTACTCCCAATGCCTGAATTCGACATCATTCTTGGCATGTATTTGCTGTCATTGAATGGAGCTTCGATAGATTTTCAGCAGAGGTCAGTGTCTATTAGAACGCCCCGCGGGAAATCTTTTGTCTTTGAGGCAGCGAGAAACAAGCAAATGCTGCACATCATCTCCTGCATCAGTGCGAGGAAACTTATTAAGTGAGGCTTTCAAGCTTTCCTAGCATGTGTTACTTCAACACATGTTCCTGTCAGTCAGAAGCTAGAGGATGTTGAGGTCGTCAGAGACTTTCTTAGCGTCTTTCCTGAGGACGTTTCTGGCATTCCACCGGACCGAGAAGTTGAATTTGCTATTTAGTAGATTCCGCGCACTGTGCCAATTTCTAAGGCACCCTAACGTCTAGCACCCGTCGAAATGAAAGAGCTAAAGGATCAAATTTAAGAATTGCTGGGCAAGAGTTTTATTTGCCCTAGTTATTCTCCGTGGGATGTACCGGTATTATTTGTGAAGAAAAAAGATGGAAGTATGCGACTCTGTATTAATTATCGAGAGCTGAATATAGTCACCATCAAGAGTAAGTATGCCTTACCTAGAATCGAAGACTTATTTGATCAATTGCTAGGAGCATCGATTTTCTCGAAGATAGATCTTCGTTTGGGATATCATAGGTTGAAAGGGAAAGAGTCTGATGTTCATAAAACGGCTTTTAGGAATTGATAGGGGCACTATGAGTTTATGGTCATGCAATTTGTTTTGGCCAATGTGTTAGAGTAGGTGCCCGTCGAGCCAAGTGTTGGCATAGGGTTCATGTTTAAACTCAATGTATAAATAATCTTTATTTTAATAATATTTGAAATTATTGTTTCGGCACATCTTTATCTGTATATCCATGCTAGTTGCATAGATAAAGTCCTTGAATATATGAATAGTAGAAAGCATATGAAATGCTTATATGATGAGTATCATGAGACTCATATTTGGAATAATGTATATTCTAAACAGTTACTAGTCGATTCAGCAGCCCTTAAGAAGGATAAAGGCCGCTCGAGTTTGAGACTAGTATCTACGGTGTGAGTAACATGTTTCATTGGTAGGGGACATTATGATGTCCGAGCATGCAGATAGGTCCTCCTCGTAGAGTGCACTGGACAACCCTCCGTAAAGGAATTTCCAAGTGGTTCTCACTTATGGAGTGGAAACATCCTAGTTTAGGGTTGTACACCATTAGTCATTATGACCCGGAACAACATTGTGACTCTATATACTAGCATTGCACTTTGACTTGTTTACTGACTCATATGGGGTCATTAGGTGGCAAGGTTGGGTGTTCTATCGAAACATATAGGAGTCTATGCATTGTAGTCAGGGATTCACCTCTTACCGTCGGGTATGGATATCCTATGTCATCTCATGTGCATGTATTTTGAAATCTCTGATCAGAGTATTGGTGGTAATTAAGAAAGGGGTTTCTTAGATTACACCATCGATGCAACTAAGACATGACACATACTATCAATTCTTTGACAGCTTTCGATATACTAATAGTTGTCGAATCGGTCGAGATATATGAGATGAAGAGACTGTACTGTATGCTAACCATAATGGATTGGTTCTTGCAGGCACTATCATTTGATACCTAGGGAATAATGTAAGCGATTCTGTTAGGCGTTTAACATGATTGGTTCGGTACTATCAGACTTAAGTTCTGACGTTCTTATTATCAAGGAGTTGATAAGTAAGAATGGAGCAACTGAGGTATACTCATACAAGGATATATTTAGTCCCGAATCACATTTAGATGTGAACCCACGGCTAATTGTATCATTGAACCATTGAGGGTCACACAAGTGCTAACTTTCTAGATCCCGTTGAGAAGGAAAATAGTTCAATGTGTTGAACGGCTTATAAAGGAGTTTATAAACGCAAAGAAAAATAAAAGTATGACTTCTATAAGATGATTATTTGAAATGTAACTTTTAATTTGTGGAAGTGCTCCTAAATTAAAAGGTTAGTCAAATAAATAATATATTTGAAAATTGTGATTTCCATAAACATTATTATGGATTAAATTAAATTAATTCAAGTGTTGAATTAATTAAACACTAGTGGACCTAGTAGAGTTCAAATAATTAAATTAATTCAAGTGTTGAATTAATTAAATGACATTGGGTCTTGTAAAGCCCAATAGGATATAATTATTAAACTAATGTGCTTGAGTAAAATCAAGTGAAGTTTAAATGGTCTCAAATGTGTTTGAGATATTTAAATAAAAGGGCATGGGCTTTGTAATTGTTACAAGCCCAAATAAAATGCATGCTTGGAAGGTGAAGGGTTGGAGGCAACTTTTCAACAAACTAGGCATGGCATGCACATGCAACTTTTTACTTTTCACACAACCAAGAAAATTTTCTTCTCTCTTCCTTGCAATGCATATGGCCGAAATTTTGAGCAATTTTTCCCACACATTTTGCTTCTTCATTTGGTTGAGGATTGCATAAAATTCTCAATGCAAAATACTCTAATTTTTCTAGTGCAAAATTAGAGTGGATCTTCCTAGTTGGTGGTTGACCTAATTTGAAGAAATTTGAGCAAGGAGTGCTCAAGGGGAAGCTTGTAGATTTGTCAACCATTCAAGAGCTATGTTGTTTAACAACTTAGTTGGAGCCATCATCAATTTTTGAGATTTATAGGTAAATTTCTAAAACACACTATGTATGATTTTGTGTTTATTTTTGTATTTGCTACACACTATGTGGGGTGCTCGGTTTTCTTGCTTTGAAAATATGATTTTCAAAATTTTCGTTGCGCTTCCGAGCACCGTAATCGACCACCTTTCAAGTGGTATCATGAGCTAAGGTTACCAAATTGTGTAGCAAATACATGATATTATATTGAGAACTATTCTAACATCATGAGTTAAAATCGTTACAACAAATCGAGGCCATTTTTGGGGAGAATTTCGCGCAACATCCCCCCCTTTTTATTAAAAAAAGATTTTTTTTGTGAGTTGGCCGGAATCCGACGACGGAGCTCCGGCAACGACGATGAATATTAGGGTTTCCAAAAGTGT
The DNA here is from genome assembly GCF_025594145.1 of Primulina tabacum. Classification (NCBI taxonomy): domain Eukaryota; kingdom Viridiplantae; phylum Streptophyta; class Magnoliopsida; order Lamiales; family Gesneriaceae; genus Primulina; species Primulina tabacum. Next base: position 3,049,212 of record NC_134566.1, read on the forward strand.
TTTGGAATATCAAGTGTCACTGGCCTTGAGTTGTTGGGTCATTAGATGGTTAACATAATTTGTGAAATTTAATTGGGCCAAAATATTTTTGGCGAAAAATGTCTTATTGGGCCCTTAAGTTTAAATCTGCAAAATTTGTATATTTTTTCTCATAAAATAAATAATTGAATTTGGACTTTAACTATTTAATTCGGTTTTAAATAAATTAGAAAGTGAACAAAGGAGTTTGTTTACTTTGTTAATTTAATTTATAATCGTGGCGGTTAGTGATTGGATCCAGATATATAATATTGGATCAATTGATTATTGTGATAATTAATTGATGGTGTATGATATATGATATTATGTATGAAGGATGATCAAAAGCCCAAGCCCAATTTGCTAGGTGCATGATAGGATATTTTGGGTTGAATGATTGTAATAAGTATCGATTTATAAGTGGACTTGGTTTATAACCCGTTCCTACCCCATGAGATATATCCCTATTTTCATGGATATTTATTTGTAAATATTAGTATAGTGGAAGATCAAGATTGGAATATGGTGGGCCTTGATGAATATCAAGATCGAAGACAGGTAAATATTGAAAGCTTATATAATTGTGCATTTGCATCCCATGCATTCCCTAGGATTGGACTTAGGCCCGTGTTTGGCTCACACGGGCCATTAGTTTTTGGGGCGATTGATCATCCTTGTTTAGTTTACTGTTTATAATATATGCATGATATATTATAAATAATCAGTATGTGCATTATTATTATGATAATAACAAAGTTGCATGAATCTGGCAAGCATACGATCAAACATGGTGAGCTTTAAAAAAAAATTAATGATGAGACCTTTCAAAATTAAAAACCCTCATTTTTCAATAAGATTCAAAATTAATATCAAGCCTGAAAAGGAGAATTATAAAGGTGTTTATAATTTACATGTCTTCCATCGACAATGGGTTCATGAACGCTACCCGTGCTCGGGGCTCGGCCCATTGACAATGGGTTCATGAACGCTACCCGTTCTCGGGGCTCGGCTCATATAATTGGGGAGCCCTGGACGCCGGAAATCTGTGACATCCATTGACATGGTGATGTGAAATACATGGAACTCCCATGATTTTGACTCATATTATTGAGGGAGCTCATGGCGACCATCCATTAAGGTTCAATATGGATGGGTAAGGATTGACACGTAAAGATGAACATCATATTATTGGGTCCTAATTAAACGTGAGACAAAAATTTACGTAAAGGGTTGCATGGAGATGCAATTGGAAACTACCTTTTAGAAATTGCAATTGGCTGATATTATTCGGGATCATAATTGCTAATTAGACCTTATGTACCTACTGAGGAAAGGAGTTTCCTGTTTTCACTATAGGGTAGTGAAAAATGTCAAAACAGTGGAAGTGAAAATTTATGAAGTAAAAGTCTATACTTTATATCTTACTAAATATTTTCAAATAATCATTAACATTTATCTGTTTTTACTTTTCAGTACAAATTTGACAATGTTTTCGATTCACAACCCATTATGTGCAATACTCGACAAACACGTTTTAACTGGACCTAATTACCTCAATTGGCTAAAAAACCTGAAAAACCTCTTAAATTCGGAAAGGATTGCATATACACTTACTGAGTCTCCCCTTGTTGAGGCTCCGACTAGCTGCACTCCTGAGGAATTGCAGATTTACAAGGATTGGTAGGACCATGACTTGTGAGCCAAGTGTTATATGCAGGCTTCTATGAATGATGAGCTGCAGAGGCGTTTTGAGGATGCAAAGAGTGCTGCTGACATTCATTTGCATCTCAAGGAGCTCTTTGGTGAGCAGACTCGACCTCTTAGGCATGCTACCGTCAAGGAGCTAATCACTTTACGCATGCGAGATGGGGCTTCGGTCCATGAGCATGGCCTAAAGTTGATTGGGCTTGTGGACAAGCTCGTTGGCATGGATCTTATGTTGCCATCAGAGTTGACCACTGACGTGTTTCTCTTGTCACTGTCGAGCTCATTTGATCCTTTTGTGGTGAATTTCAACATGAACAAACTGGAGCCTACTCTTGAGGAGTTGATGAATATGCTTGTTAAGTTTGAATCCTCCATCAAGAAAGAGAAGTCGGTTCTTTATATGGGTTCTTCATCTGGTACGAAGACTGGTCCACATGGGAAGGGAAAGAAGCGTTCTTTCCAAAGTCCCAAGAAGAATGTGCCCTTGAAGAGGCAAGCTCCAAATCCCGTTGTTGCAGCCATACCAGTTAAGGCTGACAAGATTGCTGATGTCTGTCATCACTGCAAGAAGCCTTGACATTGGAGGTGTAGCTGCAGAGAATACCTTGCCCAGAAAGGTTCTGGAAATGGTATGTTCTACGTTGAAGTAAACATTTCAATTAACTATACTTCTTGGGTATTAGATACCGGCTGTGACTCACATCTCTGTAATGATTTTCAAGATATGGGAAGAAGTAGGAGACTTAGGGAAGGTGAGACCTTCTTGAGGATGGGCAATGGAGCAAGAGTTGCTGCCAAGGCCGTAGGAGATGTTTACTTATTATTGAAAATTGATTTTAAGTTATTTTGAGAGATGTTTTGTTTGTACCTGAGTTGGTGAAAAAAATTGTTTCTATTTCTATGCTTGATAAAGATAGATATTTTTGTTTATTTAGCAAAAGTGTTTGCAACATTTACAAGAACAAATGTTTGATTGGTACAGGAGAACTTGAAAACGATCTCTATAACTTAAAATTGAAAGATATTCCACTAAACAATGTCCAAGCAATAACAACAACAAACAAACAAAAATAAGATATTCTAAAATTCGGCACAATTATGGCATGCTCGATTAGGAAATATTTCCCTAAGAAAGATGAACAAACTAGTGGGAGTAGACATGTTTGATATGTCTGATATTAATTCTATCACGACTTGTGAATCCTGTCTGAAAGGAAAGATGACCAAAATTCCCTTTAAGGGCCATGTGGAGCGAGCCAAAGGATTATTGGATTTTATCCATACCGATGTGTGCGGTCCACTTAGCATCACCACTAAGCATGGCATGCCTACTTCTTCACCTTTACCGATGAATTTTCGAGGTATGGGTATGTGTATTTGATGAAATACAAATATGAAGCCTTTAAAATGTTCAAAGAATTCAAAAATGAAGTAGAGAAACAATTGGGATAAAGCATCAAGTCATTTCGATCGGATCGAGGTGGTGAGTACTTGAGTGTCGAGTTCCAAGAGTATATTAGGGAGAATGAGATTCTCTCGCAGTGGACTCCGCCTTCTACACTGCAGTTGAATGGTGTTTCGGGGCGTCGTAACCAGACTTTGATGGACATGGTTCGGTCTACGATGGGCTTCACGGAGTTTCACCCAAACTTTTGGGGATATGCGCTTGAGACAGTGGCACTGTTGTTGAACAATGTCCTTTCAAAGGCAGTTGATAAGACACCATATGAGATATGGATGGGTAAGCCTCCCAAATATTCTTATCTTAGAATATGGGGATGCCCTGCTTATGTGAAGTAGGCAGTGGGAGATAAATTGGATAGTCGATCCATTTTATGTTAATGTGTGGGATATCCAAAGAATTCAGTTGGATATTATTTCTATCATCCCCAAGAAACAATGGTGTTTGTTTCTAAGAATGCAACCTTTTTGTAAAAAAAATTTCTATTAGATACAAAAGGGGAGATGATAGAACTCGAAGAGGTTTGAGAGACATCCACAATTGTAGAACCCACACCCAAAGAGCCAAGAGAGGATATACAAGCTCCTAGAAGATCGGAGAGAGTCTCGATACCATCTACGAGGTATGTTCTGCTTCTTGAAGAGGACCGTGATTAGCCTAACCATGTATGTGATCCAATAACCTTCAAGGAAGCGTTATCTGATGCCGATTCATCCAAGTGGCTTAAAGCTATGGAATCTGAGATGAATTTCATGCATTAGAACCAAGTGTGGAATCTTGTGGATCCACATGAGGGAACTATTCTCATAGGGTGTAAATGGATTTACAAAAGGAAACTTAAGGCGGATGGAAAGGTATTGACCTTCAAGGCGCGATTGGTAGCCAAAGGGTATACTAAAATACAAGGAGTTGACTTTGAGGAAACCTTTTCTCCAGTTGCAATGTTCAAGTCTATAAGGATATTGTTAGCCATAGCTACATGGCATGACTCTGAGATACGTCAGATGGATGTAAAGACGTCATTTCTTAATGGGGATATTAAAGAAGAGATTTACATGCCTCAACCTGAAGGGTTTACATCTATTGGAAATGAGCATATGGTATGTAAAATTCAGAGATCTATTTATGGTCTAAAGCAGACATCTAGGAGTTGGAACCTCAGATTCGATAGTACAATCAAAGAGTTTGGTTTTACTAAGAATCCTGATGAACCCTGTGTGTATAAGAAGGTCAGTGGAAGTGATGTGACATTCCTGGTGCTTTATGTTGATGACATTCTACTCATTGGGAATGATGTATGGATGTTGCAATCAACTAAAATATTGTTAGCGAGTAAGTTCTCGATGCAGGCTTGGGTGAAGCATCTTTTGTATTGGGAATACAGATCTATAGAGATAGATCAAGAAGATTGTTTGGTCTCACCTAGTCCACATACATTGATATCATTGTTAAGTGGTTCTCGATGGATGAGTCCAAGAGAGGACATCTACCAATGTGTCATGGCATGTCCCTATCCAAGTCTATGTCTCCCTAGACTGATGCAGAGATAGCAGCGATGACATGCATTCCGTATGCATCTGCAATTGGTAGTATCATGTATGAGATGATATCTAAACGTCCTGACGTGGCTTTTGCACTAAGTGTAGTGAGTAGTTATCAATCGAACCCTGGTCTTCCACACTGAAAAGCTGTAAAAGACATCCTCAAGTATTTGAGAAGGTCCAATAAGTTGTTTTTGGTCTATGGGGGTGGAGAACTGAAATTGGAATGCAATACCGACTCTAGCTTCCAAAGCGATATCGATGATTCAAAGTCAACCTATGGGTTCGTGTTCATGCTCAATGGAGCTGTTGTCTCTTAGAAGAGTTCCAAGCAAGACAGTACTGCGGATTCCACCACTGAGGCCGAATACATTGCTGCATCAGCTGCAGCAAAGGAGGCTGTTTTGTTAAGGAATTTCGTCCAAGAGTTGGGCATCATTCTTAATGGAGTTGCTAATGTCCCGGTGTTTTGTTACAACACCGGAGCCATAGCTTAGACAAAGGAGCCAAGGTCTCATCAGAAATCCAAACATATATTGAGAAAGTACCACATCCTCCAAGAGATTATGGAAAGAGGAGAAATGTCGATTGACAGAGTCGGCTCCGCAAATAAAGTTCCTGATCCACTAACTAAGCCTTTACCTGGACCATTATTCGAGAATCATCACAAATCGATGGGTTTGAAGCATATGTGTAGTTGCCTCTAGTGCAAGTGGGAGATTATTAGAGTAAGTGCCCGTCGAGCCAAGTGTTGGCTGAGGGTTCATGTTTAAAATGTATAAACAATATTTATTTTAATAATATTTGAAATTATTGTTTTGCCACATCTTTATCTGTATATCCATGCTACTTTCATAGATAAAGTCATTGAATATATAAATAGTATAAAGAATTTGAGATGCTCATATGATGAGTATCATGAGACTCATATTTGGAATATTGTATATTCTAAACAGTTTCTAGTCGATTCATCCGCCGTTAAGAAGGATAAAGGCCGCTCGAGTTTGAGACTAGTATCTGCGATGTGAGTATCATGTTTCATTGGTAGGGGACATTGTGATGTCCGAGGATGCAGATAGGTGCTCCTCGTAGAGTGCACTGAACAATCCTCCATAAAGGACTTTCCAAGTGGTTCTCACTTAACGAGTGGAAACGTCCAAGTTTATGGTAGTACACCATTAGTCATTATGACCCGGAACAACATTGTGACTCTATATGCTAGCATTGCACTTTGACTATTTTACTGACTCATATGGGGTCATCATGTGGCAAGGTTGGGTGTTCTATCGAAACATATAGGAGTCTATGCATTGTAGTCGGGTATTTACCTCTTACCTTCGAGTATGGATATCCTATGTGATATGATGTGCATGTAGTTTGAAATATCTGATCAGAGTATTGGTGGTAATTAAGAAAGGGGTTTCTTAGATTACACCATCGATGAAACTAAGACATGACACATACTATCGATTCTTTGACAGTTTTCGATATACCAATAGTTGTTGAATCGGTCGAGATATATGAGATGAAGAGACTGTATTGTATGCTAACCATAATGGATTGGTTCACACAGTTAATCATGTAAATGATGCTGCTAGGCGTTTAACATGATTGGTTGGGTACTATCAGACTTGAGTTCTGACGTTCTTATTATCAAGGAGTTGAAAAGTAAGAATGGAGCAACTGGGGTATGCTCATATAAGGACATGTTTAGTCCCGAATCACATTGAGATGTGAACCCATATCATTGAACCATTGAGGGTCACACGAGTGCTAACTTTCTAGATTCGTTGCGAAGGAAAATAGTTAAATGTGTTGAACGGCTTATAAAGGAGTTTATAAGCGCAAAGAAAAATAGAAATATGACTTTTATAAGTGGATTATGGGAAATGTAACTTTTAATTTGTGGAAGTGTTCCTAAATTAAAAGATGGCTCAAATAAATAATGTATTTTAAAATTATGATTTTCATAAACATTATTATAGACTAAATTAAATTAATTCAAGTGTTGAATTATTTAAACACTAGTGGACCTAGTAGAGTTCAAATATTTAAATTAATTCAAATGTTGAATTAATTAAATACATTGGGTCTTGTAGATCCCAATATGATATAATTATTCAACTAGTGGGTTTGAGTAAAATCAAGTAAAGTTTAAATGGTTTCAAATGTGTTTAAGATATTTAATTAAAAGTGCATGGGCTTTGTAATTGATACAAGCCCAAATTAAATGCATGCTTGGAAGGTGAAGGGTTTGATGCAACTTTTTCAACAAACTAGGAATGTCATACACATGCAACTTTTTACTTTTCACTCAACCAAGAAAAGTTTTCATCTCTCCGCCTTGCAATGCATATGGCCGAAATTTTGAGCAATTTTTCCTACACATTTTGCTTCTTCATTTGTTTGAGGATTTCATAAAATTCTCAATGAAAAATACTCTAATTTTTCTAGTACAAAATTAGAGTGGATCTTCCTAGTTGGTGGTGGACCTAATTTGAAGGAATCTGAGTAAGGAGTGCTCAAGGGAGTCTTGTAGATTTGTCTACCATTCAAGAGCTAAGTTATTTAAAAACTTAGTTTGAGCCATCATCAATCTTTGAGATTTATAGGTAAATTTCTAAAACACAATATGTATGATTTTGTGTTTTTTTTATATTTTCTACACACTGTGGGGTGCTTGGTTTTCTTGCTATGAAAATATGATTTTCGAAATTTTCGTTGCACTTTCGGGCACCGTAATCGATCACCTTTCACAATGCACCAGCGATTTTCATGGATCTCATGAATCGCGTATTTCAGCCGTATCTAGATCAATTCTTCATAGTCTTCATAGATGACATTATGATTTACTCAAAGAGTCGAGAGGAGCATAGTCAGCACTTGATAATGACGCTACAATTACAACATGGTAAAAAGTTATTCACTAAGTTCAGCAAGTGCGAGTTTTGGCTCGAGAGATTGGCGTTCCTAGGCAGCATCATTTCTAGAGATGGAGTTGAAGTTGATCCAAGCAAAGTTGAGGCAGTCAAAGAATGGCCAGTACCGAAGAGCGTAACCGAGATCTGTAGTTTCTTGTGTTTAGTTGGCTACTACCAAAATTTCATTCAAGGTTTCTCTACTATTACAGTACCCTTAACCGCTTTGACGAAGAAGAATGCAAAATTTATTTGGGGACCAAAATTCCAAGAGAGTTTTGAGAAGCTGAAGCGAGCCTTGAATTCGGCACCAGTTCTGTCGATGCCATCAGGGCAAGGAGAATATGTTCTTTATACGGACGCTTCGAAGCTTGGTTTAGGCACAGTACTGATGCAAAATGACCAAGTTATAACTTATGCTTCTAGACAGTTGAAGGTTCATGAGAAGAATTACCCGACTCACGACCTAGATCTTGTAGCAGTAGTGTTTGCACTGAAGATTTGGAGAGTTTACTTATATGGGGAGAAGTGCAAGATTTTCACCGACCATAAAATCTGAAGTACTTCTTCTCCCAAAAAGAGTTGAATATGAGGCAACGAAGATGGTTAGAGTTGGCAAAGGAATACGACTGTGATATTAGCTACCATCCGGGAAAAGCTAATGTAGTAGCGGACTCGTTGAGTCGAAATAATGCAGTCGTTACTCAATTATCACTTCAAAGACCAATGCAGTCCGAGATTCAGTTATTCGAACTTGCAGTATATGCTATGGGCGAGGCCCCCAATCTTGCTACTATGAAATTTCAGTCAACTCTGAGGGATAGAATTCGAGAAGGTCAGTCTTCTGATGAGCCATTACAAAAATGGAGATTGAGAGATGAAGCTAAGGGTTGGAAGTTGCATTCTGAGGAGGATGACATAGTTCGATATCGAGATCGACTATGGGTTCCTAGTGGAGATTCACTTTGAGAGGTTATTATGAATGAAGCTCACAATACCCCGTACTCCATTCATCCTTGAAGTACAAAGATGTACAAGGATCTACAGTTGTTGTATTGGTGGCCGGGCATGAAACAAGACATCTTGTGTTTTGTGTCCAAGTGTTTGACATGACAGCAAGTTAAGGCTGAGCATCAGAGGTCAGCCGGAAAGCTTAAACCACTTCCTATTCCCGAGTGGAAATGAGAAAATATTACTATAGATTTTGTTGTGGGACTGCCTAGAACTATCATGGGATACGATGCCATATGGGTGATAGTTGATCGTCTTACAAAATCAGCGCACTTTCTATCTATCAAGACGACATTCAACATGACATAGTATGCAGATCCGTATATTCGAGAGATAGTCAGACTGCATGGGATTCCAATGTCTATCGTTTCTGACTGAGATCCGAGGTTCACATCATCTTTCAAGAAGAGTCTACATGCAGCGATGGATACGAAGTTGTTATTCAGAGCAACATTTCATCCTCAAACCGATGGTCAGTCTGAAAGGGTGATTCAAATTTTGTAGGATCTACTCCGAGCTTGTGTGATTGATTTCCAAAGAAGTTGGGAACCGAAGTTACCTCTAATGGAGTTCATCTATAACAATTGCTACCAAGCATCTATAGGAATGGCTCCTTACGAGGCACTTTATGGGAGGAAGTGTAGATCAACTATACATTGGGACGAAGTTGGTGAAAGAGAGGAATTTGGTCCGCACTTGATCAAGCAAACTGCGGAGTTAATAGTCAAAATCCGTGATAGGATGAAGACTGCGCAAACCCGACAAAAGAACTACGCCGACAAGCGACGAAGAGAGCTAGAGTTTGCAGTAGGCGATCATGTATTTATAAAAATAGCACCTATGAAGGGGTTATGAGATTCGCCAAGAAAGGCAAACTCAGTCCGAGGTTCATAGGACCATTTGAGATTTTGGAGAAGATTAGAACATTAGCTTATAGAGTGGCGGTGCCACCGTCGCTAGCTGGAGTACATAATGTGTTCCATAACTCGATTCTGCGTAAGTACATGTCAAACTCTTCACATGTACTCAATTATGAGCCTCTTCAGTTGACTCCAAACATGTCGTAAGAAGAAAGGCCTATATAAATTTTGAGTAGACAAGAAAGGAGACTCCGAAACAAAGTTATACAAATGGTCAAAGTCAAGTGGCTAAATCACTCGAACGAAGAAGCTACTTGGAAAACTGAGAAGAACATGAGGAGTTGCTACTCGGAGTTATTCGGTAAGTTTTAATTTCGAGAACGAAATTTCATTTAAGGGAGGGAGGAATTATAAGGTCAAAAATACAATGACGTAATCTAACAGCATGCAAATCTAGGGAAAATAAAAAATGACTAATTAAATGGTTTTAATGACATGAATTAATTATGATTTGCATGATTAAATGTTTAAAATATGATTCTATGTTAGAATGCCTAAAACAATTGTTTTAAAGGTCATGCGAGACGTGATCGAGGAACGGAGACCGGAGACCATATGAAAGAAAATATTTAATTAAATAATTATTTTTAATTGTTTAATGTATGATGTATTTTAATGAAATTTTGGAAAATAAGGTGTTTTTACATGCCGAGTCATATTTTAAACCGGTAATCTATTTTCGATAAAAATAGGGACTTTTGAGAACTCGGCTAATATTTTCTCAAACTTTCCTAAACATAATATTTTAAATATTAGCTAATGGGCTTAATGGGCCTATTGTACCTATGTTAATGGTCCTAAGCTTGCACCATGTAACTTATTCACACCCCTAGAAACCTACTAGGACTCCTCATCATCTGTGAGACACACACACCAGCATCCAAGGGTGAAAATGTGAGTTTTGGGGAAGAAAATTCAGCAAAGACCTCCTCTCCACCAACGTTCCGTGCATCGCCAAGTTGTTTTCGTGCGTAATAAATTCAAATTACGCCTTAATCTCATTTTTCTCATTTATTTCACCATATTATATGTTTGATGCATGTTTGCATAAAAAAATATGAACCCTTGTATTATTTCGTTTTTATGCGATAATATGCCAAGAACTCAAGTTTTTGTGATCCAAAACTTATGTTAACATTGCACAAAGAGGCTGCCATGGTAGGGGCATAATAAGGAACGATTTCCAATAGGTTTAAGGGTCACAAGAGACAGGGCTAAGGGCTGGACAAGAGCTAGGGAAGGGCTGAACGAAAACCTAGGGTTTAAGTTCAAGCTAGGGCACGACTTGTTTTTCTAAAAGGGCACGGCCTTAGCTGCTGTTAGGGCACAACCAAGGGACCTAAGGGGATGATAGGATGGTCCTAGGGTGGTCGCACGAGGCTTGGCTCAAAGGCTGGTGTGATCGCGTGGGAGTAGAGGGCCGCACATGGCATGAGTGATTGGGTTTATGGTTTGGGGGTTCTATGTCCTTTATGCTCAGTCCAGTATGGTCCCTAGGGTTTGGTCATGGTCCTAGGAAGGTTAGCTAAGGGATGGATAGGCTGGTTAGTAGTTTGATCATCCTCTCTAATTTGAAACTAAAATTCATAAGCTTTTATATTTTTGAACAGATCGTATAGTTCTAGCTTGTTTAAATATTTTTATTCCCTCATTGCCATTGTCTTCTCATCCCAATCCTTGGACAATCCACGCATTATTTTCAAAATAATTCTCATTTACTGTACACTTTTCCAAGTGCACTCAGTTTAATGATGATGTTGCTTACTCATTCATCAAATTTAGACCTTACTACATCCTGATGTTATCAAAATTCAGTATAGCAATAGAATGTTCGTTTTCTTTTTTTTTTGTTCATTACCCTCGTTTCTTCATTACCCTCTCATAACTGAATAAGTTTTTCCCAAATTTATTTTGTTGTCTTGCACATCTTGATATTGCTGAAAATATTATTGTCAATAGTTTTGTACAATATGTCTTTAGCCACATTATCGAGGTTGGATTTATTTTTATCATCGTTTGTCCATTCATCTCTGGGCTTTTCAATTTTCTGAGGTGCTCCATAAGTTATAGCAATAATAGTGTTTGATTTTACAATTGTCATTTTCCATCAGTAATGATGTACCACATATTTTCATATTGTGAAACTAAAATGATTCTGCATACTTATCTTCCAATCATCAAATTCTTCATTGGAGAACATTGAGATCTTTTTGAATGAAGCCATTGTAGAAAATGTTCAAAGACGAAAATAAGTCTGCTCTGATACCACTTGATAGGATTAGTTGAAGTGTTTAGAAGGATGTTTGAATAAAAGCTTCCTAAAATTTATTTCTTCAAAAATTATTCAGTCTAGTTAGAAATTGAACTTGGTATTCTCGATTTTCAATATCAGTTGGCTAACAAAATATGTGCCGAAAGAAGCTAAACTGACAAATTATAATAGTTCAAATAATGGCATGGCTATGTGATGGATCAGTTCGGGAGCCTTTGAGCGTGCTTCAAACACAATATTCTCAATGAGCTGCAATAACTCGTATTCTAAAAATGTAAACACTGATTAATTAGATCGAGTTTGGTTTTAAACCAAGAGGAAAATACTCGAAATAATCCTTCGTTAAGATAGCTAATCAATTTTAAAGCTTTTAATTTGTGTAAACTGATTAACTGATAAAAGGGGAATCGGTTCTTGCATATATCAGTTCAGTTATCGTGAGAACTGAACTGATAACAACTTGAACTTATCAAATCGGTTTGAAACGATAGTTAAACAGTTAAGCAAACAAGATATGTTTATGGATGTTCATAGACTTCAACTGCTCCTACGTCACCCCTTCTACCTCCTCAGGTTGGATACACTAGAAGACTTTGATTTATACAACACCTTGTACAAACCTACTCATCTTAGGGCTTACACTACTGCTTAATCTGAACTCCTAGCCTAGACTGAAAGCAGCACATTTCAGTCAACACTTGTTTAACGTCTGTGTGTCAAAGACTACATACACAACCTTTACGCCTTTGTGCAAGACTCACTCAATTGATCTTTTAAGCTCTACTCTCTTATATATGTGAGTGATAGTGTGTGATTGTGTGAGAACTGAACAATGAATACACCGGGAAGGTGTTATCACACACTGAGGGAAAAGAGATTGTATACTAAACTGATAGCACGTTGAAGTGTTCCCTTACAACTGGGTTGATTGCTTCTTGTAAGCTGATAAGACTTTAAGCTAGCCTTTCTTCTTCACACACTCTTACTGTTCAACAGTCTTCACTGATCTTCATCTTCTATTTATAGACGCGAAGTTTGATCGTACAGTGAGACTCAATTATTGTATCTGTTGCATTTTGAATATGTTCCTCGAAATATGTCTGTAATTTCCGACAACCATTCTGGAACGTTTTGGATTTAAGCACTGCTGCAACGTCTATTATTGTCCTTTGACTGGACAAAAGCTTTTCATCAGTGTGCACAGCTGGATTCCATTGAATAAGCTTGTCGTGTTCTATAAAGTGATATATTCCTAAGCGATGTTCTGAACTGGTCAGTTGAACTGATCTTGAACTGGTTCGGTGAAACCAGTTGGCTCGTCAGCTGCACTGATTTTGCTGCTTCAGTTGAACTGGTTAGCTGGACTCTTCATCAGTTGAGCTCTTCATCAGCTGGCCGGGCTTCTGAAGGTCTTCTGCTGAACTGCCAATCAGCTGGACAATCAGTTGAACTGGTCTTTTGATATCTCAGTTGAACTGGTTCAGTTTTGGCGATCACCTGACGCTTTCAATTTGCATCTCGATAGCTTAAGTTTTGGCTTGATAACTGATCAGTTTGAATCCTGATCAGTTTCTACGCACTTAGGTAAAATTATTAATAACAAAATAGCAAGTTTTGTTAACATCAAAATCAATAATTGCGAACATAAAATATTCCAACACTATGTAAACTTAATGATAAACTGAAAATAAAATATATGCAAGTTTTTTTTTCTGAATTTTCGGAACTCAAGCTCCTACGTCATTCCTTATTCCTTTTGGGAAGGCTCATACTAGAAGGATTTGATCTTTACAAGAGATTTGCAATAACCCAATTTAGTTAGGACTTAACACTGCCAAAACATAAACTTCAAGTCTACTCAACTGAACGAAGTAAGAGTATACAAACTGTTCTTGAATACAATGAATTACAAAAAATTCTCTTATCATTTGATGATCCTTAATGATCAGGTACAATTACGTAAAGTGTGCTTGAGTGTATGATCATGTTTGCTTGCAAGCTTGAATCAGATGTCTGTCTATGTAATATTTTGTCCTGTAAGTTTTTTCCAGGCTTTGCTCAATTGATCTGCATTTCTATCTATAGACTTCAATGTACAACGGTCACAAACTTCAAAAAAAATCTGTTCCAAATAATGATATTCTTGTTGTGTTTTTCTCCAGGTCATCATTTTCTAACATCTGTACAAAATTTTAGTGCGGTTGGATTAAGCTGTGTCAGAAAAGTACGAAAAAACTTATCCAATAATCAGTTTAGATCTTTGGTGTAAACTGATGTGCTTGAGAATGAATAAAGATCACTAAACTAATAACTTGTCAAAACGTGCTTTGATTTAATTCAGTTTTGGTCCGAGTCAATTTTGCGTTAACTAGTCTAGATTAGGTAAACCAGTTTAGCTTGTGGACATAGTCAGTTCTATTTTGTTCGAATGACTCAAATAGCCTATTTCATTTTAGCTTACATCAGTTTTGCCTTAAATCATTAGTTAACTCCAAAACATAAATGTTACAACAAAAACATATACAGTTCTGTGAAGTGCCAAGGAACTATGGGACTCACTGAAAAATTTGTACAAGACAGAAGATGTTGGAATAAAAAATTTATTGTTGGTAATTTTTTTATTTCTAAATGACTGACTCAAAAAGCAATGATAAACCAAGTGCAAGAAATTAAAATCATTCATACTAGAAGAAGAAATAACATTTAATTAAACATTCCAGGTGACAGAACCGAAATTCTAAAGTCAAAACATAAAAGACTAGAATGGAAGTCGAGTTCAAGGCCAATCTAACAAAAATAAGCATAGACACGAGAGAAGAGCCAGCACAATAATAACAAACAAGGCAAAGCCAAGAAGTTCAAAGGAAATTATTACAATTGCGGCAAGACGAACCACATGGCCAAATATTGTCGTTGTCCTAAAAGAGATAATAAAAAGGGGAAACAAAGGCAAGTCAATATTGTTGAGAACAATTATGTACCGCTAGATCTGTTGGAGCTTAATCTATCCACTGTTGTATTTGAGGCTGATAGGTGCCGTTTTTACGTGTTTAGTTCCATTAGTTTTGTGTGTGTTTGCATTGTGTGTGCGCATTTTATCTACATTTTTTTCTTTTTAGAATTAACATATACATATGATCATGGCTCACTTGTACTTGATGAATTTGCAGGTGAAATGACCGGAAATCGGGGGAGAAGGATACAAGCAACAAGAAAATGGAGAGAATTTGGTAGAAAGGCTAGCACTCGGGTGGGAAAATCTTACCTTTCGAGCGCAATGATTGATTTCCTGAGCGTGTGGATAGAAGAGTTGGCGCCCGGACATTGAGATCTTACCGCTTGGGCGTGAGTTGTGTCTTTTGAAAAACAAAAGAGTCAGCGCTCGAGCGGTAGGATCTTACCGCTCGAGCGCGAGTGCTCCGAGTTGGAAGAGTTGAGACAGAGGAGTTGGCGCTCGGGCGGTAGAATATTACTGCCCAAGCGGGACTCAAATTTGGAAAAAAAAAATTGTGCGCGTGATTTATTTCCTCCTGTTGGAGGTTTACCAATTGGGGTGGAAAGTTTGCATATGGAAGAGAGAGGGCACGAAAAACACACACTTTTCAGCATCCAAAAAGTTTGGGAGAGGAGAAAAAGGCTTGGAGTGAAGAAATTCAAAATTTCCGAGCACCGTTCTTCTCGTTTTCGTCACGTCTAGTATTTCTAGCTTAAAATTTCTCGTTTAAGCATTGTTTTACTTATTTTTATCATGAATACGAGTAGTTAACTTTCATATTTGTTGGGATTTAAGGGGATCCTACCTGGAAACCGTGTTTAGTTAATTTATTTCTCGACTTTTGATTGATTATTGATTGTGATATTATTTTCATTGCATTATTAAAGCGTGGCTAACTTTAATAACAATCTCATGTTGCGAGTGAGTTCGAGACAATAGCTTGTGATAGGAATAGCATAGTCTGTGGATTTACAATTTGCATAGAGATATGAAGTTGGATTTATTTTCATTGTATTACTAAAGCGTATCTAACTTTAATAACAATCTCATATTGCGAGTGTGTTTGAGAGAATATCTTGTGATCGGAATGAAAAGCATAGTCCGTAGATTTACAATTTGTATAGAGATATGAAGTTGGATACACGTCGATAGTCATAGTCCGGTAGGTCGAAAGCTAGGGGATTCATAGAACGACATGCAATTCACCTTTGATAAATTATTAAAGAGATAATTACTTTACTGAGTTGAATTAGTTTGGCATAGCTCGAGATGACTTGTTCAATTGTTTAGAAAATCCTGTTGAAGGCGTGGACATTGTCGAACGAATTAAGTAAATGAACGAGGGGTAGGTGAACCGAGATTCCCAACAAATTCATTCCTCGTTGAATCTTTGATTAATTATTTTAGTTTGTTAAAATCATAATTTAATCCTGAAAAAATTTAATAATTGTTTATTTAATCATTTAGTATTAAGTAATCATTCAAATCTATCGTTGCTAAAAGTTTAATAATTGGAAATAATAATTGTGAAATACAGTTTCTGGAGAAACGATACTAGTACTTGTGTACACTATATTATTACTTGGCATCGTGCACTTGCGATTATATCGAGTTTGAATTTTATTGATTTTTACCGAGGATTTTACACAGCAAGTTTTGCTCGATCAGAAGCCAACATGGTGGATAATCCAAGAGAATGGTGGATAGATATCGGATCAAATCGCCACATATGTGCTGAAAATGGGATGTTTTCATCCTACACTCCCATTAGTAGAAGGAAACTGTTCATGAAAAACTCTGCAACATCTGAGATCCCGTGAATCAGAAAATTGGTGCTAAAAATGATTTTTGGAAAGGAACTAAGTCTTAAAGATGTGTTCCATGTCCTAGACATTCGTAAGAACTTAGTATCTATATCCCTATTGATGAGAAAGCTAGGATTTAGACTAGTGTTTTAATCATAAAAATCTGTATTAATGAAAAGTGGTTTGGTTTTAGGGAAATGATACCAAGAGAATGATATAAATATAATGAATGCTATCAACCAAGATACGAATAATAATGTCAGCAGTTCTGTTTACTTGATTGAAAAAGTTCCTACATCTGGCTGTGAAGAATAAGCAAAAGCTTACAAGGAGAAATAACAAAACAATTGTACAAACATACAACACATGCACAACACATGCACAAGACACTAGTATTTAAAACATGTACATCATATATCTAAGAAATCGGATTTTAAAATTTGATTATATTAAAAAATAATAGATTTTGCTGTAACTACTTGAAATCAGGTCGTTAGATAAGCAAATCAATCTTAATTGGTATCGGACAAAATCTTTAAAAAAAAAAATAAGTGTATGCCCGATCAAAATGTTTGGGCTCAATTAATCTCATGAATATTGAAAATTGATGATCAGCTTTGGTGGCTTTAGACCCATGTTTGGAAAACTATTGGTAACATCCAGCTGTATAAGGTCTCCAACAACTCTTCATCAACAACTAAATCAGAGAGAAATCTCTACAATTTTAGTCTAAAATTGCAGAAAATTTAGTTATCTTGATCTCATAATTTTCATTCCAGTAATTATAAATTATTAGGTCTCTTGTGAGACGGTCTCACGAATCTTTATCTGTGAGACGGATCAACCCTACCGATATTCACAATAAAAAGTAATACTCTTAGCATAAAAAGTATTACTTTTTCATAGATGACACAAATAAGATATTTGTCTCATAAAATACGACCCGTGAGACCGTCTCACATAAGTTTTTGCCATTATAAATTTTCATTTCAATTTCCTATCATTTATTTCCTTGTAAAGTGTTCAATTCTATTCGAAATGAAATAAATAGATTTAATTTAATTGAGAATTTGATTTTTTTTTGCCCTTATATTTAATTTTCCGATTCAGTAGCATCCAAATTCGATGAAGTTAGAACCGACACCCCCGAAGAATTCGACTTTACGTTTTTCGTGACACACAGCAGCAATCTCATTTTTTTGGGTACATTTCGTGCTCGTAAACCCAACTCTGATTGTGTGCAAACAAGATTATTAAATATTAGATAAATAAACATTTAGAAAACAATTCGGGAGAAAATGACTCTAGGATTGAAACTTTGTTCGAGTACACACGAGAAATTGGTCGAGTGGGGGTCCTAAATGCGAGTAAAAATGGTCCCAATTATTGTGAAGACTTTGATAATATTGCACAGAATTTGAAGTGTTTCATGTGAAATCCTCATGGAATGGTCCTGAACTTAATCTAAGATAGGATAAGATAATGGTCGCTGTTAATTAATTCGATGCCAAAGTCAAATTTGTTTCTGTAGGCTTTATCTTTTAAGCCGAATAAATATGTTAATTTCAAATAGTAAAAGAATATCAGAGTTCGATCCACTAATAGGTTCGAAATTTTATTGCTATGTAAATGATATTCTTCTTTGTCCTCACATGGTTCCAAGCATGTTTGGATTTTACACATAACCACATAATCCATCATACTAAATCATTAATAATTTGACTGAAAACTTAAGCGGAAGCGTATCTAAACTCATAATCCCGAGTTCTTTAGATCGTGTCTTGATTTTTTAGATCTACACGCTATATTCTTTGAAAAAATTCTTTAGTTTTCTCTCCTGAACTATTTTTTTAGTGAGAAAATAATAGAGAAAGTTATTACGCACGATATGGGGATCATGACCCATATGTAGATAATGTATATCATTATCTTCTGCATTTTCTTCTCTATATCTTGGTGTCATGCAACAACTCTATATCTTTGCTAGGGAGTAGAATGTCGTCAACATATAAAACCAGAAAAATATGATTATTTCAACTAAACTTATAATACACACAATCATTGATCAAATTCACCTCAAAACCAAGCAAGATGATCAATTGATGAAATTCAGATACCATTGTCGGGATGACTGACTCTTTATAATCAACGTATTTTTTCTGTATAAAGCCTCTAGCGACAAGACGAATCTTATATCATTCCACATTGTCTTTCGAATCTCTCTTGATTTTAAATATTCATTTACAACCAATGAGTTTCACACTTTTAGGCAATGAGAGAAGATCTCATAAGTCATTTTCTTCATAGACTTTATCTCCTCATTCATGAAAACATTCTACTTTTGAGGGTTAGAACTTTCAATGGCTTGATGGGAGTTGATAGCATCATCTCCATCATTCATTCCGTTGTCTACCTCATGTTCTTAAATAAATACAAGGTAATCATATGGAATTGCAATTCTCCACTCTTTAGTAGATCTCCTTAATGGCATAGGTTCCGGAGCTGCTTGACTTTGTTCTTCTGGAATTGGAGGATCTCTAATATTGTTTTCCTATGTTGTCTCTTGGTCAGAGTGAGGACTGTAATCCTGATCAATTTCCAAGATACCTGTGGGAATATTTACATATTCCTCTTCAAAGGCAATATCTCTTACATTATCTCCCCCCGTAAACTCAACATCCTCAAAGAATCGAGCATTTCTTGACTCAAAAATCGACTTACTTGTGGGATCATAAAACTTGTACACTACAGATCTTTAAGATTTTTCAATAAAATAGCAACTTATCGTCCTTGAGTCTAGTTTCTTTTCATTAGGCTTGTAAGGTCTTGCCTCAGGTAGACATCCCCAAATGTGAAAATGCTTAATATTATGCTTTTTGCCAGTCCAAAGTTCGTGATGGGTTTTGGTCGCTGCCTTAGTTGGAATCCTATTAAAGATTTATGTTGCGCTTTTTATTGTTTCTCCACAGAGTGATTCTGGTAAGGTATAATGACTAATCATTCTCCTCGCCATGTACTTAAGCGTCCTGTTTCGTCTTTCAACAATACCATTCATAGTGGGCGAACCCGGGATGTTGTATTGTGGGATAATACCACATTCCTCTAGGAATCTAGTGAAAGGTTCTAGACGTTGTTCACGTGAACTATCATATCTATCATAGTATTCACTATCACGGTCAGATCTAACGTTTTTAATCTTTAAGCCAAGTTAATTTTTAACTTTAGCTTTAAAACTTTTGCACATCCAATGATTGTGCCTTTTCATGGATGAGATAAATGAAATCATATTTTGAAAAATCGTATGTGAATGTTATAAAACATTGTTGACCATTCCAATAAGCCCAATGGAATGGACCACAAATATCAGTATGTATATATTCTAAGACACAAAAACATGTTGGCTTCAAATCTTCTTTTATTGGTTTGTTTTTCCTTCATATAATTTACATAATTATTAAAATTTGTGTAATATAAAGGTTTGAGAATTTCACCTGGCACAAGTCTTTTTATTCTCTTTTCAGAGATATGACCCAATCTTTCGTGTCATTATGCAGCTGAATTCTCACTAGTTAACTTTATTTTAGTGCCTCTAGTTATTTGTACTAATAACATCCAAAGAGTAAAGATTATCGTATCCAAATAAAGAATTAGAACCAACCAATTTTGAATCAAGACAAATCGAATATTCCATTTCCAAATGAACAAGAATAACCGAATTTGTCCAATTCATGAATAAAAATCAAATTTTGAATAAAAAATGGCACATAATATGTTTCATAAAGATCCAAATATATTCCAATCTTTAACAATAATCTAAATTTTCCTATTGCATCAACTTCAACTTTATTTTCATCACCAACGTAGATGAATCTTTCAGCATCACTTGGTTTTTGGCAACCTCGCATAGACACACTGATGTGAGTTGTTGCACCAGAACATATCCACCATGAATGTCTAGGCATTGAATTTAAATTAACCTCAGAACAAACCATATTGAGAAAAATATCTTTCTTAGCACACCAAGGGTGATAATTTGTACATTGCTTCTTTATATGCCTATAACTGCCATAGAAGAAACAATCGACACTTTGTGAATCATTAGGATTCTTCTATTGTTTCTTCGGAGGTGTGTATCTGCACCTTCCTTATCCTTTTTTTCTTTTCTTTATCTTTTGAGGTAGATGCATGATGAGCACTTTCAATCTCATCTTTCTTCAACATTTCCTATTCCTAAACACAATGCGAGATGAGTTCATTCAGAGACCAAGTCTCTTTCTAGCAGTTATTGCTCACCTTGAACTGGTTAAATTGTAGAGGAATAGATATCAAAATCAGATGCACCAGCAAGTCCTCAGAGAGGTCAGTGCTTTCAACCTTGAAGCAAGATGAGACATTTATGTAATGTACTCCCTTATATTGCCCTAACCCATGTACCTCATTGAAACGAGGCTTTCCAAAAGTGTATCAATTTCAGACTTTTCACTTTTAGCAAACCTCTTTTCGAGGTTCTGAAGGAAAGCCTTAGCTGAAGCAATCTCACTAGACATTGTGCTCCTGAATGTTTCTAGAATGGCTCTCTTCATGATAATCATATACATGTGGTTCGACCTCTCGCACCTTTCAAACTCCTTTGTTTTGTCAGAGGTACTCTTATCAGGAGAGTCATCCCTTATCGCAAGGTCCAAATCCAAGACTCCGAGAATTATCAGTAAATTTTCTTGCCATGATTAAAAGTTCGAACCATTTAACATATGAATAAAATTTATATTGAATGAATACTCGCATGAATCAAATCAGAATAAAGAACAAAAAAATATATGTTCAACCTAATATCCAAATAAAATAATCAATAAATTCAAATAATGTAAACATCATAAACAGGATACAGAACACTCTACTAATGGTTTATTTTTGGACAAAAGATTAACTTGTATGTCATATCCTTGCACAGCACTCAAACAGTCATACTACATGTCATGTCAGATAGCAACCTTCTTTTGTGTCAATTCATTATTCACATTAAAAACCGAACAACTATCATATGTTTATCACCACAAGTGCATATGTAATTATATTAAATATTAACTTTCCTTTGGGTCGATCAATGTTCATGTCAATAACATATATCAAAATTCTTTTGCATTTCAAAATAAAAATTAATTTCCATAAAAGATGTCATTTTGGTGACATTTTATTTCAATCAATCTATTTTAAAATACATATAAAGTTATCATTATTTGAATAATTGAGAATTTAATATTAAATCAAATAAACCTGAACCGTAAAAAAATTATAAAATTTTGAACGACACGCACGGGGACACCTCCAAACCGCGCCCAAGCGCGCCTGCTACTGTACAGAACTTCCCAGTGTACGTGGGCCCTCAAAATCACACCCTTGGGCGCTTGAGACATTCCTAGGCACTCTTGGGCGCCTAGGTCGATTTTGGAGAAAATTTTTAACCCAAATTTTCGATTTTCCTGAAAAAAATCTCGTTGAACAAAAACTGGAAAAACGAAATCTTATACCAAATCATTAAAAATTATCAACCAAAATCTCTTTACCAAAACTGAAATCTTGAAAGATTTGTTCTCTAGCAAAATATTTTCCAGATTTGAAGCCATATAAAAATTTTCTTTCCCAGATATGGAACCAAATTTTATCTATAAAACACAGAATCTATCAAGCCAAATTATTAAGAATTTGATTAAAAACATAAGAGAAAGCGTACCTGAAGCCATAGTCCTGAATTCTTTAGAACATTTCTTGATCTTCCAGATCTACACGTTCTTTTCCTTGAGAGAATTATTTAGTTTTTCTTCTCAACTATTTTCTTAATAGGGAAGATAATAGGGAACATGATCTGGGGAGCATGACTCATATATAGATAATGTATATCATTATCTTCTGATATTTCTGTTTTAATCCATCATAAAAACAGAAATCACACTTATGTCTCTATGCATTAAAGGTCAATAACATATTAGATACATTAAAGCCCAATAGCCAAAACTCTACCTGAGCACTTTAATTTTTTCCTTAACTTAATAGATAACTCATAACACATAATTATTCATATATAAGCACGTATAAATAAAATTGTTCCAACAGGGCAAACATTATGTGAGATAAACTAAAAATATGTTTGAATATATATTGTTTAATATGTTGTTTACCCACCGTGACTACATCTCTGTCTATTAATGAGAAATCATTCATCTATTGATCTATTGAAATATCCAATAAATGAGTGATACATCATTAGTGGGCACAGATATGGGCGTTTCCCCAAAGTAAATTATAATTTAACCAAATTATATGTGTATAGGCAGGCCCCACATATAAATCGTGACGAATTGAGAAAATTAAGAAAATAAGCAACTATACAAATTCTTGAGAGCCAACTGATTTAACTATGTTTTGATTTGGTTTGAATCAAACAATATGTTATTAGTTTTATAAACCTTAAAACCAAATCAAATCATGAAATATTAATAACCAAACCCATCATTTTGGTTTGGTTTGGTTTGGTTTGGTTTGGTTGAAATGATCAATTTTAAGTTTTGAATTTCAGCTAATTAATGGGTAAAGTATCGCAAATTCAAGTACTTAAGTTACAGATTTTGTGCAATTTATGAAAACACCTGAATTTTTAGGTCTATGATTATGTCTATTTGGACTTAAATATGCAATAAATAAATTCTCTATGTAATTGGACTATTCAAAAATTTTAATACTGATATAACATAAATTATTAATAAAAAAATATTTTATATCCAAAAATCTCATATTAAATTAACAAAATTAAGGACAATTTTTTTATATTAATGTAATAAGTTTGGTTCGGTTTATTTTTATCTAAAACTCGAACCTACCAATTTTTCGATTTAGTTGACTTTAAAATCAATCCAACTGTAATCGAGTAAAAACCAATCCAAACTATGCGATTTCATTCGCGTTTACAATTTGGTTCGAGTCTTAAATACCTCCTGTCTCAATCTCTCACACGGGCATGTACACATTACATTCTTTCACAATCTATTTTTACTTACGGTAGTTAAATCAACTAGTACGTAAATTATTGAGAACTTATATTAATATTAAAATTTTTATGGATTATTTTTTCATAAGATTTTTTATAATTAGTCATAAAAAAAATTTGGGCATATTTATTTTGGTTATATTTGTGTGTTTCGTATTAGATGGATAATCATACGATGATTGTACCAAACAACCCTCCTTCAAACTTTCCAAGTGGTTATCATTCGCTACAAGAAAAATGATTTTTCACAGCATGTCATCAACATCGTGCATTAAAAGCACTGCGAATATTACTTTTAACGGCGTGCATCCATATGTGCGCTGTTAATATTGTTGCACTTGACAAAAATAATGGCGTGCATTAAAAGCACGCTGCGGATAGTAATATCTGCAGCATGCATTTACGTGTGCTTTTAATAAATTATATAAACGATATGCAGTTATATGTGAGCTATTAATAACCTATGCAATTTTCGCAGCGCACAGTAAAGACACGTCGTAAATAGTATTATTAACATCGTGCATGTTTATGTGTGCTGTTAATAGTAAATAATTTTTAAAAAATCTTTTCTAGACATTAACGACGTACATTTATCGCATGCCGTCAATATTATTATTCACGGCATGCATATGAGTACGCTGCGAAAAATTGGCGCCCAATTATTTAGAACAATTTTTAAATTAGCGACGGTTTTATTGAAACCGTCGTTATATTTAGCAACTTTTAATTTAGCGACGGTTTAAATTACCTCGTCACTATTTAGCGATGATTTTAATTTAATTTAGCGACGGTTTAATAAAAAACCGTCGCTAATAACTCAACCGTCTCTAATAGCCGTATTACCAACTATCGCTAATAGCAACGGTGTTTGATAACGTCGCTAATAGCTACGGTTCAATAAACAATAGCGACGATTTTACTCTTAGCGACGGTTATACCAAAAACTGTCGCAAATTGTCTATAAATATCCGCTTTTCAATCCATTTTCTTCCACACCACTTCACAACACTTAAAATTTTTCTCTCTTAAACGGTTTTTGTTTCGATTTAGGGTACGTTTTTTCGTTTCAATTTTTGGTTAATTTTTAAGTGTTAGTTAAGATCATGAGTATTGTTAGCATATTTAGATTGTAAGTTTTTTTTTTAAATTTATTAAATTATAAAAGTATTTTTTTTATTTTAACAAAAACAGTAGCGATGGATTATGATATACCGTTAGCGAGTTTAACGACGGTCGCTAAACGTTTTAAATCGTCGATTAATTAGCGACGATTCAAATTATTGAAATTTTAGATAGAATATTAACGGCGCACGTTGCACGCCGCGGATAATTATATTAACGGCGTGCAGATAATAGTATTAACAGCGTGAACATGTACGTCGCGGATAATTTTGAACTTTCAACAACTTGCAGTTGTGCAGCGTGCAATGTGCGCCGCGGAAAGAGAATTTGCGCGCTGAGAAAAATCATTTTTGTTGTAGTGATTCATCGAGAGGAAAAATTTGTAGTTGTAATTGTACATGATTAGTCTTTATGACCCGTGACAACACTGAGGCTCTACATACTAGGATTGTGCTTTGACTCGTTTACCGACTCTGCGAGGGTCACCGCTCACCTACGAGCATGGATATCCTATGTGATCTAACGAAATAATAGTGTATGAAATATCTGGCAAGAGTATGAGATGTACATTAGGGAAAGAGTTCTCTAGTTGTGCATGCGATGACACTATGAAATTTCATGATTGTATCACATAGTTATCGAATTTAATATGCAACCATTGCAGATTCGATCGGGATATATGAGATGAAAGGACCGTACTATACATTAATCATAACCGATTGGTTCTTGCAGGCACTATTAGTGATACCTAGAGAATCATGGGGAGATGGTTCTAGACGCTCTTACCATGATTCGATAGGTTTAATCAGAAATTGATTTCTGACATTCTCATGATCAAATATTGGTGCATGAAATGGAGAAAATTAGGATAAGCCCGAATAAAAAAAATGTCTAGAATCACAAAGAGTTGTAAACCCATTGTTAGCTGTATCCCTGAACCATTGAGGGTCCAAAAGTACTGGATCATTTGTTCCCGTTGAGAGAGTAATTCAAGGAGTTGAATTTATATAAAATTACGATATAGTAAATTCAAGGAGTTGAATTTATGATAATTAAAAATATAAGAGAATAAATTCAAGTAGTTGAATTTATATAAAATTATGAGATAGAAAATTCAAGAAGTTGAATTTATGATAATTAAATTTTGGATAGAATAAATTTTAGGAGTTGAATTTATATAAAATTACAAGATAGTAAATTCAAGAAGTTGAATTTATGATAATTAAAATTATGGGAGAATAAATTCAAGGAGTTGAATTTATAAAATTTGAGAATTTAAATTATAAAACTCAAAAGTTGAGTTTATTAAATATTAAATTAAATATAGTAGGAAGTATGTTTAATTGGCCGGTAGGAGTACAAGTCCAACATACTAAATGATAAAAGTTCTTAATAGACTTTGATATAATTAATTAAACTAGTTGGATTAGTCAAATTAATTAATAAGCTCATTAATGTTAATTATAAAACCTAATTTTACAATTAAAGTAATTAAGTTAAGACTTTTGTTTTAAGGTAATGAAACCTTAACACAAGCCTCCAATCCTCTTGCGAAATTCGAAAATCAGCTCTTCCCTCTCCTCTCTATATTTCGGCCATCACCTAGAAAATTAAGTTTTTTGAGCCACCTCTTGTTTTTGCTCTAAACGTTAACATAGTACAATTTTGAAGATGAACAAATATTTCAGTCGTGGATCGAATAAGGATAGTCGAAAAAATAATAGTTTGAAGAAAGTTCGTAGAAAATTCAACAAGAGTTATATCTCCTAATTCCTGAACAGTTGGTGTCAAGTGAATTAATTCACTGAAGGTAAAAATTATATACTCTCTATGAATGTTTGTTTCATATAAATCATACGATTAACCAAAATATTTTGAATGTCAAAATAAAATTTTCTAATTTCCGCTACGTTTTAGACACAAAAACCGATTATTCCAACAATGAGACCATCATGAGTTTTTTATAATAATAAACGTTTTTATGATGTATGTTGTTTCTTAGCGGAGGAATCTTGACCGTCGAATAATGCATGTATCGGTTGCATGATCACGCGTATCGGCAAAACTTTTAATAAAAAAAGGAAATTTTTTTAATTAAAATTTGTCTGTCTCTCCACTTATATTATATTATTATATTATAATATATAAAATATATTATGTGGTCCTAAATTGAAATAATTTAGAAGGCCCAATAATATATTATTTAAAATTGTGTTAGTATAGTAAAATAAGCTAGTATATATGTCGCGGAATAAATTAATATTTTAATCCACTCTGTCTATTTAATTTGGGTTCCACCGCTGATAATAAATTTGAATGATTATATAATGTATTAGGTATACTAAGGTATGAAAAATACAACGCACTTCCCTATCGATTCTTGAATGTTGCATGGAAAAAAGTTCACTAGATATTATGTAAAATCTGGAATATCAATCTCTCTAAATATCCCTGAACTTTAAGTCTAGAAAAGAAAATCCTACATGCATGCCACTCATTTCAAGTCAAATATTTTCCGATCAATATATGTACACGTTTCAAACACACACATAGAGATGTCAAACGGGGTAGCAAGGTTGAGAAACTATCATCACAATCCAGTTATTTATAGTGGCGAAACGAACATAGCCAATTTTGTGTGTAATTTGGCAAGACGACTCACAGTTTTGATGGTTGAAAAATCGTCGAACACAATCCATCTATTTTGTTTGACATGACGGACTTAGCACATTTTGAAATATCTATATATGTGTGTGCGGTGTGTCTGTGTGTACATAAGATATGCTGCTGGGTGTGCATGTCTTTATTGAGAGAATGATCGAAATGTGGTGTTTTAAGCTATTGTATAGTTTAAAAAATTCAAGATACATTGTTACTATTAGCTACTTTTGTAATGCAACAAACATTTAATCTATTAGATATGCTATTGAATAAAATATAATGATGTAAATTATATAAATTACATATCATTTTGTAAATTTATGGTAGTATTAATCAGGTACACGAATGTAATTTTGTCACCGTTTGTTTGACGTTATTGAGAATCGACATACTATAACTGTGTTTTATAGTAGGTGTACAGCATGCTAACTTATAGCTTGAGTTTTATTAACTCTTATGTAATAAAGAATATTTATTTTATTAACATTTTACGTTTTAACAAATTATAACATTTACATTATTTATATACACATATAAACTGTATAGATAAAGACGTTAGATATGTTATAGTACAGTGACATCGTACATGTCACGTCGATCGTGAAACACATTTTGGTTATCGTATATTCTAAAAATGTTTCTATTCGATTCAACAATATAAAATACGGATAAAGATCGCTCCAATTAGAGAATAACATTTGTGACGTTATATGTCACATTTTATTGGTAGGGACATGGAGATCAGGAGATGTCCTATCAAGTATGATGAATGTTTATATGATGAATCACCGAACAACACTCATTCAAAATTTTCAAGTGGTTATCATTTATCGAGTGGATAATTATGCGGTTATGGTTATACGAAATTAGTCCTTTGACATGTCACAACACAGAGGCTCTACGTACTAGTGTTGTAATTTGACTCGTTTACCGACTTTGCGAGAGTCATCAGGTGATGATGTTGAGTGTAGTTTCAACATATATAGGAGCCGATGAATTGTAATCGGGGATTTACTGCTCACCTACGTGTATAATTATCATATGTGATATGATGCTTTAATAATGTAAGGAATATGTGGCCATGTGTTTGAGGATAAAGTGGTTTCCTAGTTGCACACACGATACTACTATGATTACTCAAAGATAAATCGCATTATTATCGAATTCATATCCACCCTCGATAAACTAATTTTTGCAGATTCCATCGAGATATATAAGTTGAAAGGACTATGTTGTACGATAACCATAACATGCTGATTCTTGCAGTCACTATCCTTGATACCTAGGGAATCATGTGAAGATGATACTAGAAGCTCTTACCATGATTTTATGGGTCCAATCATACATGAGCTCTGATGTTATTGTGATAAAGTGACTGATACATAGAATAAGGCTAACAAAAATAAGCTCGTATAAGAGACACGTGTTATCACGAATCACATGATTTGTGAACTCATGTCTTACTGAATTCCTGAACTATTGAAGATCACGCAAGTATTGAATTTTTCTGTATTCCCGTTGGCATAGTAAAATTTAAGGAGTTAAATTTGATGACTAAGTTTGATGAAGATCAAAAACAGGTGTTACAAAAGTATTTATAAGTGTATTACATATTTGGGAGGTATGAGAGTTAGCATGCCTGCTAAGTCAGTGAAAAATTGATTTTTGTGAAAGAGTTCCAAAACTGAGTCAGTGAAAAATTGATTTTGGACACTTAACTTTGACATAGTGGTTTTACGAAAATTTTGACATTGCGTAATTATAAAAAGCTTTATACCTTAGTTACATTGGTGATATCTGATCTTCAATCGAGATTATGATGAAACCATGATTATGGATTGTTTGATAGATTGCGCTTAAAGTATCCTAATAAAACTCTATCTATTAGGTGTCCTAATTATACAAACACCCAATATGAATTTTGACTCATTCGACTAGAATATCCTAAACAAACTACAACTAGACGAGATCACGTTATCTAGATATGATCTAGATAATGTCTTATACTGATAAAACCACTAGTTGAAGTTTTGACCAGTTGAGCCGGAGTATCCCACTCAAACACCTACTAGTAAATGTCTTGGTTGGTAAAAAATACTAGTATGATTCCTAATGGGATTCTACATCATCCATGAAATTCATAAATATGACATTACATGTAAAATTTGCACACGAGACAATTTCATTCTCTTTTTACACAAGTATTTTTGGCCACACCTATTCTTTGAGAAATAATTCGCGGTCGAGCATTACTCTCACCACTGCATGCCGTCATTGCCTCGTCGCACGGGACATTGATTTTCTATGAAAAGTTTGTCTAAATTTATAGTGCGATCTAGACGAGGAACATAGCTTTCAATCGTGGACCTAATTGTTGGAGAATTAAGAACGACGAATCCAATTGATTGTTCGTAGAGAGATACGAGAAGAACTATCTCCACTTAAAATCCGAAATAGTTGGAGCCAATTGTTAAACGCTAAAGGTAACATTCAATAAACGTCACCCAAGAAATTTTGAATGTCAAAAATTAAAATTTTAAACTTTTGCTGCGTTTGGCTACGAGAAAATGATACACAAACATTGGTATCATAGTCTAGGTTTCAAATCTTATGGTTCAAGTTGTTTATTATTTAAATCATGTTGATTTGTTTGTTCTAACTGCTTAAGAATTTTTCCAGAAAATTGTAGTCTATGAAATTTAACTAGAGAAAAACAACCAAAACAGTTTTGAGCAGCATGTGTGTGCAGCGACTGTCCGTGGGTTGCCGCTTCATAACTAGGCACCAACGACTGTCCATTTAAGTTTTTTTTAAAAAAAAATTTAAAATTGGGAAGGTTTGTGTGCTCCTGCCCATGACTTGTTGAATACCCACAACTCCTTCCATACAAGTTCGGGCAGTAGGAGGAGCACGGGCTAGGGTTGCTCGAGATGGTCTTGGGCAATCCCTTGCTCACGGGCCGAAATATTGCAGATTATATGATATAAAGATGTTCGAGAGCCATGACTAATATGCTAGGTAAATGTTAGGATAATTTACGATGTTGTAATTTTTAATTATGGGTTAATTATTAAAGTGGGCATGTTCATTATTCATTCTCACTCCTTAAGTTTGTATCTTCATTTGTCATATAAATTTAATGTAAATATAAATTTATTAGGAGATCAATATTAAAAGATGGTGGGCCAGATCATTAATAATTTTTAAGATTGAAAACATGTAAAGTATTAGAAGATTTTTAATATTTTATTTGCATCCTCGTATTTACCTATGTTTTTGGACTCAGATCCATGTATGACACTCATGGATCAAATAGCTCTCGGTGATCTAGCATCATTTATTTATTATTTATTATGTATGTGATATATTATAAATAATACATTATTGTTATTATTATTATTATTATTATTATTATTATTATTATAACAAGAGTTGCATAAATCTGACAAACATACAAACAAATATGACACAATTTTTAAAATTTAAAAAATTGATGAGACAAAATTCAAATTTAAAATCCTTTATTTTTAAGATGATTTAAATATTTGTATCAAGCTCTTAAACGGAAAATTATGAGGAGTTTAACATTTTCCTTACCTTCCATAAACAGTGACAGCATGATGAATGTTACCCGCAATCAATGTCTAGCTCAGATTGTTGGAGAGACCAGGACACAAGAAAGTTGTGATTACCACTGACATACTTGATGTGAATTAGATATAAGTCCCATTAATTCGGCTCATATTATTGGAGGATCTCATTAAGAATGAAATATCTCTAGCTCTTTTTCTTTAAAATATGCTAGAAATTATTTTATATAAATATATACTTTTGCACCATTTAAAATAAGCTCCCCATCTATTTTACTCAAAATCCAAAAGTGCAATAAACGTCGTAACAACGTAAACGTCAAACCAAACCTAAGGCTTCAAAAATAGCATAAACATCCTAAATCCTCTTAAAATCACTCATAAGCATAAAAGTCATCAAAATATTTAAAATACTGTTTTATCAATAACTGCGCGGAAAACTAGCAATGCATAGGTCCTCAGGTTAGTGCACCATCCGTCTACCCAGTTCAGTAAGCCAACCCGCCAGTCTCAACATCGAAATCTTCACCTGCATCATTTACATATAGTGAATCTATTGATTCAGCAAGCCTTAACCATAACAACAAGTAATATGTATACATCTACATGCAACGGTGAAAATACTTTTAATAAAAATAGCTTTTAAATGACATGCATAAACTTAAACCTTTTTCATCGTATACTTTTCCTTTCATCATTAACTTTTCATTTAATCATATGCATATACATTTTACCCATAGATAAATTCAGATCATTAATTATGACTTTCGTATCAGTTGTTTGTTGATTGATCGATCTTACTTATTATCATAGCACAAGGCAGTGAGGATATCAGCGCGTCAACTGAGCCTTGGCCTTACATATCATCGTGTCATTTAGTATTTTTATTCTTATTAGTCACAATCAAATCACCTTCTTCAACACATTGTATCATATCCATCACTTGTAAAAATTAATGCATATAACATTTTCTTGAAACCAAGCATGCAACTTATTCTATAACATTTTACAATTTTCATCAGAAAATTCCATAACCTTTCCAAATATAAATTTTAACATTCTTTACTACATTTAAGACACTGCCAGTACTCCTAATATTTCAGGTGTAAAATGATCGTTTTGCTCCTGAAACCCTAACTTGACCATTTTACCATTGGAACTTAAAACAACGACCCGAATCCATCCAAACTTACCATAACACCTTAAAATACACCAATAAACATTTAACAGATGTAAACTTAAGCTCCTCGACTAAATTCGTTATTCATTTTAAAACTTGAACCGAAGTCCTGATTTTAACCCGAATCAACTCGAAACTTAACCAAACTTTAATCATAGCTTACTAAAACCTAACCAACCCTTTTTCAACCCAATTCAAGGCATCTATAACTTAGAAAACCACCTAGAACCTGTTGTACATTCCTGCCCTATTCGAACGAAACCCTAGCCCAAGTCAACCCATGAGCGACCCTAGCCCTTAACCACGAGACTAGACCCTACCTGCCCCTGCTAGGACCTTTACCGAACCCCTTAGGAACCTATTGGACCAAGACCTATAGGCCATGCACGAGGACGTGCATGGTTCTTCAATTCCCTTCATGTGCATGGTTTGCGCAACCGAGCCAAGCATTCCTGCCCCTGCCTTTGCACCGGCCTTCCCTCAACCCATCTAGGACCACGTCACAACCCTCTTAGGAACCCTGGACTCAGCCCCAACCCCAGCCCCAGCCGACGCACGAGCCGTGCCCTTTAAGAAACCAAACTCGAGCCCTAGTTCGACAAAGAACCCAAATCGTGCAGCCCCTATTTCCATGAACCATACCGGACGTACATCATACATCTAAGGACCCTTAACCCTCTGAAAATCGCCACTTCTAATAGCCCTACCTTGGAAGCCCCTTTGTGCATCAAGAATCATGCAAAAAATCAAGGTTTTTCCATGTGTATTCCATAGAAACGAAAATAAATAAAAGGATGTCATATTTTTCATGCAAACATGCTTATTCACACATAATATAGTATGAAAGATGAGAAAAAAAAGATTAAGGCGTGCCTTTGCACGATGCACGCACGAAAATCAATTCTAGATGCGAAGAACGTTGGCGGAGAGACGGGGGATCCTTGCTGCATTTTCTTCCTTGAAAAACTGATGTGGATTGCTTCAAAAATGTGGATGTGTGCATGGCCATGTGTTTCTATGGAGAAACCCTAGGTTTCTTGTGTGATATGAAGTGTTTTGTGGTTTAGAAACTCCATATTTTGGTAAAAATAATTGGATAGAAAGCTTGGCCCAATAACCTTGGGATAATATGCCCATTAGTCCCATTATAATGTAGAAAAAATATCTTGTTTAGGAAAGTTTTCGAAAATATTAACCGAGCCTCCAAAAAGTCCATGTTTTCTTAAAAAATCGATTACTGGTTTAAAATATGACTCGACGTTTAAAAACACCTCAAAAACATCATTTTTGAAAATCACTTATTAAATATTCCATATATTAAATAAATTAAAATAATCATTTAATAAAATTATTTTTCCTTTATAGTCTCCGGTCTCTATTCCTTGGTCGCGTCTCAAATAACCCTTGAAAACACAGTTTTATTCATTCTAATAGAAAATCACATTTTTAACGTGTAAACATGCCTACTACATTTAATCAATGCAACTAAAATGATTTAATTAATCATTTTTTATTTTTCCTAGATTTGCATGTAGTTGGGTTACGTTATCGCATTTTGGATCTTACAGAGACCGTCTACTACGACTCAACATTGATGGGCTGAGCTTGACACGTGAAGATAAACATAATCATATTATTTGGTTCTTAGCAAACGGGAGACAAATTATGTGGGGATTTCATGAGCAGCAGTTGGGATCTACCTTTTTCGAATTGTGATTGAATAATATTATCAGGGATCATGATTTGCTGATTAGGACTCGCATACTCACTACAGAAGTATGATTTCTTATTTTCATAGAAAGATGGTAAAAATGTCAAAATAGTAGGAGATAATTTAGAAAATTAAAGTCTATATTTTATATCTCATAAAATATTATAAACTATGATAGGATCGGTTAAGGAAGTTTAAGTGTTTAGAAGGAGGGTTGAATAAACACTTAAAATTTTTTATTATTTTTTCAAATATGAATTAGTTCTTTAAGGAACTGATCCTAAAATCTCGTTTGTCGATATAAAGTTGTCAAGTGATAAAAGTGCGGAAATAGACTGAAATATATATTGAATAATGAAGGATTATATAATGTAAAACTGACAATAAAACTGAAATGAACACGGAAAATTTTATGGATGTTCGGAGACTACAACTACTCCTGAGTCACCCTTTCTATCACGAAGACAGGATTTCACTAAAAGACTTTGATATGTTACAACAAATTATAATAATCCGCTTTTGTTGGTGTTACACACTGTCAAACTGAAACTCTTAGTGTAACAACTCTTTTACAGTAATAAACAAAAATGCTCTAACTGTTAGCCTAAACGCTACTGATAAATACAATTAATTTAGAGCTTGAGTGTGTGATTTTTATATTGAGGAAATACTCGTGAAAAGTATCGCAACTGGTTGAAGATTATAGCTTGAGAGTTTCATGTGTTTCACTAGTCTTCTTCAACTGATTCGATCAGCTATGTATAGTCTTCGATATCAACGGTCGTATTGAATGCATTTAATGACAAATATCCGTTGAAACGTCATCTAGTTACTTTATCTGACAGTAGTACGAGATATTCAGACTGTTCTGTCTTATTCTTCTGTTCTGCTTTGGTACGACCTGTTAGTCTGGCTGCTGATACTTCAACTGATGACATGACCAACTGATTAGAAGTCAACTGATCAGCCGATCAATTAAGCTGGACATTATCAGTTCTAACTGATGTCCTATCAGCTATGAATATTTCAGTTGATAAGGTCTTTCTAGTTCAACTCAAACGAAGTCTTTAGTTACGATTACTCGATTGTTCGATCAATTAGATTATTCAGTTCTTTTTCGGATTAATTTCTCAAACTCTGAAACTTATAATATTCCAACAAAATAGTTAGCAATTTTTATTTGTTTAATAATCAGAATATTCGCGATTTTGTCACGTAATCTTTTATCCACAATACTTGATCAACAAATTATAATTGGAGCTAATTATCAAGATTGGATAAAAAAATAAAAATTGTTCTGACATCGAAAAGAGATGGAGTACACACTTACTAAGTATCCTCCAAAAGAGGTGCTTGAAATGTTAGTTTTTGTGAACTGGCGAACCATGCAAGATGATGAGACCATAATCTGCAAGATAAACTGTTATATGTTGACTTTTAACTCAAATGAATTGTAAAGACAACTTGAGGAAATAACGAATGCTGCTGACATTAGAATTTGCAAGAAAGAGTTGTATGGTGCTCAAACTCTCACAGTGAGGTGCACTACTACAAAGGAGCTCATAATTTCACGCAAGTAATATGAAGCTCGATCCATGAGCGTGATGTACATAGGATTGAGTTTATTGAGAAGTTGATTGGCCTGGAATCAGTGATTCCCCACGAGTTCCATGATGACATCATCTTGTCATCATTCCTTACTCGCTTGACATTTTTGTGGTGAATTTAAATAGTAATAAGCTCGAGGTTAGCCTTGAAGAGTTGACCAACATGCTTACAACTTATGAGAAAGCCATAAAGAAATAAAAGTATGTTCTTCTAGTGGGTTTCTTGCATGGGACGAAAATTGCGGCCCAAAATATGGGAAATAAATGCTCTGCCCCATCAAAATAAGTAAGCCCAATAAGAAGCGTGCTTCAAATATTATTTAAGAGGCCCACAAAACCTGATAAGTCAGAACATGTTTGTTTCAACAATAAGAAATATGGACATTGGAAAATATCTAAACCAGAACTGCTTTGGAAATGGTAAGTGAATGTGCAAGTCCAACACGCGTTCAACCAAAAAAAAAAGATAGTCTTAACCAAGCGCACTTATAGCACGCAATAATATGACATATTTTCCAAAGAATTATGCCCGGACTAAAGAAAGATGAATTGTTTGATTTTTTAGACATAAACTCCCTTGCTACATGTGAGTCCATTCTGAAAGGAAAGATTATCAAGATCCCTTTGAAGGGGAAGTCGAATGTTCTCATGACCCATTGGATTTTATATATATGTGTGTGTGGCCCGCTAAGTGTTAGCACAAAATATGGGAATTCTTATTTCATTACATTCACTGATAACTACTTGAGGCATTTGCATGTGTATTTGATTAAATACAAATATGAAACATTTGAAAAGTTCAAAGAATTCAGAGCTGAAGTAGAAAAACAATTAGGAAAAAATATCATGAAACTTTGATCTGATCGAGATGGAGAATACTTGAGTACGAAATTCCAAGACTATCTAAAGGAGAATGAGATTCTCTCATAGTATACTCCTCCCGCCACATCACTGTTAAATGGTGTGTCAGAACATCATAATCAAACATTGATGGTCATGGTTTGATCTATGATGAGTTTCACCGAAATGCCGGCCATAGTTTTAGGGATCTTAAGATTGTTACAATGTAGTTAAACAACATCCATACAAAGTCATTGATCAAAACACCATATGTGATATGGATGGAAAAACCTTTCAAATATTCTTATCTTATGATATGAGGATGCCCTGTTAACGTGAAGCAGACAATGAGAGAAAAATTAAATAATAAAACCATTTTTACTAGTTCTTGAGATATCAAAAGAATTAAGTTGGATATTATTTATATGATCCTAAGGAAATGAAAATGGTTGTCTTTGTAATGTAACCTTATTGGAGAAAGAGTTTCTATATGATATAAAATGCAAGATGATAGAACTCAATGAGATTCGAGAAGCGCCCACATCGAAGAAATAAACACTCTTAAGAGATATGAAAGCATCTTGAGAACATCTATGAGGTTTGGTATGTTTCTTGAAGAAGTTCAGGATTAGGCTATTCCTGGATGTGATCCAAAGAAGCAATATCTGATACTGATTTACCAAAATAGTTTGAAGTCATGCAGTTTTAGATGTAATCCAAATATTCAAACCAAATTTAGTCCTTAGTATATCTATTTATGGTAATTTTTCCCACATGATGTAATTGAATTTATAAAAGGAAGTTAGTGGTGGATGAGAAGGTAGTGACCTTCAAATCCATACCAGTAGCGAAATGATATACTTTAAGGCAAAGAATTAACCATGAGGAAACCTTTTCTACTGTAAAAATGTTAAAGTTTATTAGGATTCTTCTAGCCATAGGAGCATACTATGATTATGAAATATGACAAAAGTATGTGCAGACAATGTCCTTGATGTTGATATTAAGAAAGATATTTACATTTCTCAACCTGAAGGATTACATCAATAGGAAGTGAGCATAAGGTATGCAAACTTCAGAGATCAATTTATGGTTTTAAAAAATTATCGAGGAGTTGGAACCTTAGATTCGATAACACTATCAAAATTTTGTTTATGTTAAGAATCCCGAGAAACCTTGTGTTTACAAGAAAGTTAGTGGTAGTGATATAACATTCATAGTACTTTATGTTGATGATATATTAATAACTGGAAATGATGTACGATTATTACAATCATATAAAGTATGGCTAGTTAGTAAATTCTCAATCAAATACATGAGTGAAACATCATATGTATTAGGAATGCAAATCAATAGGGATAGATTAAAGAGGATGTTAGGGCTCATCCAAACCACTCATATCAATATCATAATAATGAGGATATCTTTCAATTTGTCATGGTTTGACTCTATCCAAGCCAATATGCCCTAAGATAGTGAAGAGATAGAAACCATGACACACACTTTCTACTCATCAGACATTTGTAGTATTATGGATGATATATCTACTCGACCAGATATATAATTTTCATAGTGTTGCAAGTAGATATCAGTCGTACCCCGATCCATTGCATTGGAAAGTTGTGAATATATTTTTAAGTATTTGCGAAGAACTAAGAAATTGTTTATGGTATAGGGGGTGAAGAATAAAATTTGAAGGCTACACTATTATAGCTTCCAATCATATGTAGATCATTCGAAATCAACCCCTGGTTTTGTATTTGTTCTCAGTGGTGGTGTTGTGTCTTAGAAGAGTTCCAAGCAAGAAACCAAAATTGATTCTACCATCAATCTCTGATTTTAAAAGTAATATGTCTTTCATCAATGATGGTTGCATGATTATTAGGATCAAGAACTTACCACTATGCTACAAGCTTTAGCTGTTAGGCAAGCCACAACTTTATTTCCTTATACATGTGACGTGTCTATCTGCTGGTACAGTCTCAAATTCCTTAGAGATTAGTCTTATTCTCTCCCTACCTTCAGCCATGTCCCCAGAAGAGATGATATTACCCGTTAAAATATGACATCACTCTTTTATGGCAAACCTAGACAACCAGATCAAGCGGCGCAACGTCAGCAGCTTGATGCACGGAAACTTCTCAAGACGTCACCCATCACAGTACTACTCTCACTCATGCATGCTTAACCCAACATCCCCCCCCCCCCCAAAAAAAAAAGGTATATAAATATGCTTCTTGGGAGACTTGAACCCATGACCTTGCTTCGATACCAATTGTTAGGATCAAGCTCTTTCCGCTAGGTTAAAAGCTATAGCTGTTAGACAAGGCAAAACTTTATTTTCTTATAGTTGTAGCAACACAAATTGCACTTGAGTGCTTATGGGTCGAGTTGTTAGGCACATAAGTACGGAGAGGTGTATGTTTATTTGTTGGTGTTGTCTCACATCCCTTTGATATCAGTCTTACATTTTTCCTACCATCAGCCATGACCCAACAGTTACAATATTACCCGTTAAAACCTGGCCTCATTTTTTTTACGAACCACTTAGCCGCCCAGATCAATCAGCGCAATGTCAGCAGTTTGATATATGATAACTTCCCAAGAGGTCACACATCCCAGTACTATTCTCAATCATGCATGCTTAATCCAACAATGATGAATGCTACATGCGGTTAGTGTCTAGCTCATATTATTGAAAATGCCTAGAAGTCGGAAATTTGTGACTACCATCGACATAATTGATGTTAATTGGGTGGAACTCTCATGGTTCAGCTCATATTATTCGAGGATCTCATGGAGACCGTCCATTGTGATTCCACATATATTGGTTGGACTTGACCCGTGAAGATAAATAGTCAACAATGTTTCTCTCTTTCATAATCAATATATTCACGATTTTGTCATGTAATCCATATCTACAATACATGATCAAATGTCAGTCTAACTGCAGTGGAAAATAATGCAAGATGGTGGGACCATAATCTGCAAGCCTAAGTGTTATATATTGGCTTGTATGTCAAATGAACGGCAAAGGAAGTTTAAGGAAATTATGAATGCTGCTGGCAGTCGAATGCACCTGCATGAGCTGTATTATATTCAAACTCATATAGTGAGGCACACAACTATCAAGGAGATCATGCCTACATGAATGCAAGATGGGGCCTTGGTCTTTGAGCGTGGTATACCTAGTATTGGACTTATTGAGAAGGTGGCAGGTCTAGACTATGACATATATCCAAAAGGATGATACACAAGTTAGTGAAATAGGACATGTTTGATTTGTTTGACATAAACTACCTTTCTTCATGAGAGTCATGTCTGAAAAGAAAGATGACCAAGGTCCCTTTTGAATGTAAATACGAATGTGCTCATGACCTATTGAATTTGATTCATACATATGTGTATGGCCTCCTAAGTGTTAGCACGAAATAAGAGAATTCTTACTTCATTAACTTATTTATGAATAATCAAGGTATGTGTAAGGTTAAAAATGCGATAAGGTAGCCCAAGCGATAAGGTAACCCAACTGCATGCAAATTTAGGAAAAATGAAAAATGCCTAATTAAATTATTTTAATTGCATTAATTAAATTTGGTAGGCATGTTTACATGTTTAAAATATAGTTTCCTATTAGAATGGATAAAACTTTGTTTTCAAAGAATATTCGAGACGCAATCGAGAAATGGAGACTGAGGACTGTAAAAGAAAAATATTTTTAGTAAATGATTATTTTTAATTATTTAATGCATGGTATATTTAATATGAAATTTTTGAAAATTGTGTCTTTTGAGGTTTTTATACATGTCGAGTCCTATTTTAACCGGTAATCGATTTTTACAAAAACAAAGAATTTTTGGAGGTGCGGTTATTATTTTTAAAAAATTTCCTAAACGGGATATTTTTCTTACCTTATAATGGGCCTAATGAACTTATTATACTAAGATTATTGAGCCTAAACTTCTATCATAGTATTTTATGTTAAAACTAGAGTTCCAAGCCCTATTTAAATCTCACAAAACTCACAAACACACCACCTAAAGACTCCTAGGATTTTTCTCTCCAAACAACACACGCACACACACCCACTTTTAAGGTGATTCACGTCGATTTTGAGGAAGAAAACGCAGCAAGGTCTCCCCGTCTCTCCGCCAATGTTCTTCGCGCCTAGAATTGATTTTCTTGCGTGAAACAAAGCAAAGGCACGTCTTAATATTTCTTTACTCATCGTTCATACCATATTATATGTGAAAGATACGTGGTTGCATTAAAAATATGTTACCCTCTTTATATTTTCGTTTATTGAATTATACATGCCAAAAACTTGGGTTTTCATGCTTTTTAAATTATGTTATTGATGACAAAGGGGCTGCCAGGTTAGAACTATTAGGAAGGCCGATTTTTAGAGGTTTAGAGACTCCTAGATGCATGGTTAAGGGCTGAAAAAGAAGGATGAAAGGGCTGCACGTTTTGGGGACAAAAGGGCAAGGGTTTGAGGTTTTCAAAGAAAAAAAGGAGGGGGCCGCTTGGTGTGCTTTCCAGGAGAGGGACTCGGCTCGTGAGGGTCCTAGCATCAAGCCATGATGGTCCATGCATGGCTGGAGTGGCTAGGAAAGGTAGGCGCACGGTTTGGCCGCACACAAAGAGTTGTTGGTTCACTCACGTCCTAGTGCATGGGATATAGAGGTTGGTCCAGTAGGTTCCTAAGAGTCCAGTCTATGTCCTAGGATGGCTGGTTAGGGGGTGGTCACATTGGTAAAGGCCTAGGGTCGAAGGAACGTAGGGCTTGTTGGGGGTAAGGTTTTTC
The DNA here is from genome assembly GCF_025594145.1 of Primulina tabacum. Taxonomy (NCBI): domain Eukaryota; kingdom Viridiplantae; phylum Streptophyta; class Magnoliopsida; order Lamiales; family Gesneriaceae; genus Primulina; species Primulina tabacum. The sequence goes on from NC_134566.1 coordinate 3,090,421, forward strand.
GAACAAGGGCAGAAAATTTCAGTAGGTCTCTACGATTTTCCAAGGGTTTTAGATGGCTTGAATTGGGTTGAAAAAGGGTTGTTTCGGTGTTAATAAGCTATGGTTAAAAGTTTGGTTAAGTTTCGAGTTGATTCGGGTTAAAACTGAGACTTTGGTTCAAGTTTCAAAACGAATTACAAATTTAGTCGAGAAGCCTAAGTTTACATCTAAAAATTGTTTATGTGTTAATTTTAAGATGTTATGGTAAGTTTGGATGGATTTGGGTCGTCGTTTTAAGGTCCAAGGGTAAATTGGGAAAGTTAGGGTCTCGGGGCAAAAAGGTCATTTTACACCTAAAAAATGTTAGGAGCCCTGGCAGTGTCCTGAATACTGTAATGAATGTTATAATTTTTATTTTGAAAGGATATGGAATTTTATGATGAAATATGATAAAGTTAAAAGACGTGTTTTATGCTTGGTTTAAAAGAAAATGATATTAATGCATGTATTTTCGTAAAGTGATGGGAACGATGAAAAAAATGTTTTGAAGGAAGTGATTTAATTGTGACGGTAAGGATTGGAGATTTGTGAGGGATGATGCCCTAGTGGAACCCGTTTATGGGACAAAGCCCCGTGGAAACCCAACGACCGAATTTCCATAAGCCAAGGCCCAGTAATGAAAAAGTGATTATTGGTGTCCACGCCGACTAAAGGCTGAGGCACATAAGGGAAAATGGTTTGATGTCTCGCTGCCAGGTACCATGGTTACAGTTGAGATTAATCAATCGAACTAAGGATGAAAGGATGGTGATAATTAATGAACGGAATTCACCCTAAAGAAAATGTATATGTATATGATAAAAGGAAAAGTTTATGATTAAAGGAAAAGTATAAGATGAAAAAAAAGGTTCAAGTTTATGCATGTTTATGATAAAGCTATCTTTATTAAAATTATTTTTTCACTGTTGCATGTGGATGTATATGTATTACTTGTTACTATGGTTAGGGTTTGTTGAGTCAATAGACTCACTAGTTGTGAATGATGGAGGTGAGGATATTTCTGATTATAAAGGAGGACTTGATGGTTGAACTGGCTAGACTTTTGGTGCACTTAACCCGAGAACCATTGTTAGTTTTCCGGACTATTATGATTTTACAATACTTTTAAATATTTTCATGACTTTTATGCTTATGAGTGGTTTTGAGAGTATTTAAGATATTTATGCTATTTTTTTATAAAATGCTAGCTTTAGGTTTGGTTTGACGTTTACGATTTTATTATTTGCACTGCGTTTTTGGATTTTTTAAATAATATGTTGGTTGGATTATTTTAATGGTGCAAAATTTAGTAAAGTATTTCTACATATATATACATATGGTCAAGCCGAATGTTTTATATATAAAAAGTATTCTAGTATATTTTAAAGAAAAATGAGTAAGAGACGTTTCAATATGACTATGTGTATTTCATGAAATAAAAATTTGAAGCCTTTAGAGCTGTAGTAGAAATACATTAGAAAAAAATATCATGACACTTTGATCTGATCAAAGTGGAGAATATGTGAGTCTGGAATTCCAAAAATATCTACAAGAGAATGAGATTATCTCATAGTGAACTTGTAACATCCGAAAAACCAACCTACGTAAAGCACACGCATGAAAAATTATTTTAATTGCTCAATTATTTTATTTAATTGATTTCAAATTCTTGCACGATATTTATTACATGATTAAATGATAATATGACATGATTACATGAAATTAAGGATTTTACCCGAATATTCGATAATAGGCAGCGGAAAGGAGACCGGAGACGACCAAGACAAGAATATGTATTTTCATTAATTAATGGCAACACTTCCTAATATGATTAAAAATGATTTATTTTTCTAAAAATGTTAAGAGTTCGAATTATTTTACGAGTCGAGCTCGATTTTTCCCGTGAAGCCGGTTTTGGGCAAACAAGGAGTTTTAAAAGATCAAAAATATTATTTTATGGAAACTAATTTTATAAATTTTTATTATTTAATTAAACAAGTGTTATTGGGCTCAATTTAATTAAATTAAGTGGGCTCAATTACCCTTAAGCTTGCAAGCCCAAAACGCTCATTAATATGTTAATTAAATTATAAATAAGTGTATTAGGTCTTCAAACCCTCACAAATTCTTTAACCAATCAGCTGAAATTCTCCTCACACTCACAAGTATTTTCGAAAATTTGGGAAGGAAAAAGGCTTGTGTTCTTCGTCGTCCGGTCGTCCAACGTCGCACCCTCGCCGAAAATCGTATATTCGAGCGTTATAAATGCAAAGACACATTCCTAAACTCCTTTAAACATCATAAAAATCTTATTATGCATGATTTAATTGTTTTTCCATGAAAAAATAGGTATTCGATAATTTTTACGGTAGAACATTTATACGACGTTTTTACGCTTTTATGACAAACGTTTTTGAATCCAACGATATGCTGCCAAGGTAGGATGTTGTATGATTAAAATATGTACAAAACATGATAAATATTGAAGGAAATATGCTGGAAAACCGTGGGCAGGAAGGGAAATAGGGGCCGAAGGTTTTGCTTGGTTTGCAAGAGTCATGGGGTCGGTTCTTATGCATGGGGGCTTGGGGCTCAACCAGGGCTGGGGGTTGGGTTCTAAGGGTCATGGTCTAGGTCTGGGTTGGGTCCTAGGGTGGCTAGGGTTTGAGCTTGGGGCTGGGGAAGAGTCCTCGCTGCATAGGACTCTTCCCATAGGGTGATGGTGCTGGCCGAGAGTTTTCAGGGGGTGGCTCGGTCTGAGGGCGAGCTAGGTGGTCTGGGTGATGGCTTGGGACAGTCCAGAGAGGGGTAGGAAGGGTCAAGGCTTGTGGTGGCTCGAGCAAGAGCCACGCGAAGCATCACACGCACGCACGCAGGGAGGGGCGCGCGAGGCTACTGTCTGGTGCAGGGCTTCATGCGCGCGGTTGGGGGCTAGGGTAGGGTCAGGGTGTGGTCCAGGGATGGTTATGGTCAGATGGGCATAGTGGTGGCTCAGCTGGAAGGGTCCTAGTTCGCTAGGAGTCTTGGGCAAAAGGGGTTCACGCGCAAATTTCTTGTGGCTCAGTTGCAGGGTTTGTGAGCGAGCCAGGGCTAGGTTCATGGGCTTGGGCTTGGTCAGGAGGGTGCTTAGATGGTTTGGCTAGGGTTTGGCTCGAGGTGGCTTGGGCGTGACTCGAGTAAATCAGGAGATGGCTCGGGTTGATCGGTTAAGGGTCAATTTCGAAAATTAAAGAATAAAAATTGGAACCATGGGTCCACGGGTGTGGTTCATGGCTCACAAGGGTAGAATAAATAATAAAAATGTTATGTTTAAATTTGGGGTCAAAATATTGAGTTTTGGATTTATCCGAGATTTAATCGACTCACAAAACGTTAATTAAAGAATTAACTGAAAAGCCTAGTTTTAAGCTTTATAAAATTATAAAAAATTATATTTAGGCTTAAATACTTATTTTAGAATAATCCCATGTCTTTAAAAGTTAGAAAAAGATAAAATCGAGAATTTTTACGTCCAGAGGCAAAACGGTAATTTTACACGTAGGAAAATACGTTAACCCTTGGCAGCGTCTTGAAGGATCATAATGCTTGTAAAATGATAATTTATTATTTATTATGATGATTTTGATGATAACATGTATTTTTACGATTTATGGTAAAGCTGTGCAATTTATACTGTTTAAAATACTATTTTTGGAAAGCTGTCTTATTTTATGATTTTTAAAGAAATGGAAAAATATTTTTGAGGGATGTGAATTGACTGTGACAAAAGATATGATATATGATTTTGTGGGGATGACGTGAGGGCCAAAGCCCCAGAGGGAGCCCATATACGGGCCAAGGCCCCAGATGGACCTCGTGTATGGGAAAAGGCCCCTGACGACCCCGACGATCGTATTTACAAGGTGGAGCCTAGTGCACATCCCCATGGACCATGTGGAGCTAAGACTGCAGTCGACCAAAGGATAAAAGCTAGTCACTTTCAAGGATCAAACTTCACCCAAAACGATATATGATTGAAAGCTTATGATTAAAATGATTTTATGATATATGATTCATGATGATGATTAAAGCTATTTTTAAAATGATTTATTTTTTCTCAAAACTTATTTTAAATTATTATTGAAAGGATTTATTTATGCTTAAAGTTATTTTAAAATGATTTTACGATTTATAATTTAATTATGCTAAAATGATTTTAAATGATTTATGTATGTCCAAAAGCTATTTTAAATAAAAATATGATTTTAATGCATGTGAATGTATACGTATTATTTGCTATCCATGTTTAGAACGTGTTGAGTCTTTAGACTCACTAGGTTTATATGATGCAGATTTAGATGATTTATGGGAGGTGCTGACGCTTGAGAAGATCGAGTGCAGCAGTACACACCTGAGGACCTTTATGTTTCCGCACTAGCTAGATAGATTTATGATTTAAAGATTATGTTAATGATTTTTATTAGATATATTTTTATGCTTAATTTTATTGTTAGCCGATCTTTTAAATGTCGATTTAGTAATTTTGGTTAGTCGATGAGTTAGGATTTTATTTTATGCACTTGAGCTTTCATATGTTAATTTATTATGATTCATGATTATGTTAAATTATTTTAGTTAATAATTTAGAATTTCTGGTTTAAGTTTAGGAAAAAAAATAGAGGTCGTTTCAGAACTCCTCTCATCACACCACATTTGAATGGTGTGTCAGAACTCGTAATCTAACATTGAATAATATGGTTCAATCTATGATGTGATTCACTGAAATTCCGCCATATTTTTGGGGATATGCGCTTGAGAATGAAAAAATGGTGTTGAATAACGTTCATACAAAGGCAATGAACAAAAAAATTATACAAGATATGGATAAGAAAGCCTCCCAGATATTCTTAATTTAGAATATGGGGATGCCCTACTTACATGGAGCAGAAAGCGATAGACAAATTGGATAATATATCCATTTTGTGCTACTTTGTGGGATATCAAAAAATTCTGTTGGATATTACTTATATGATCCCAGGGAAAAGAAAGTGCTTTTTTTCTAAGAATGCCACCTTCTTGGAGAAGGAGTTTCTTTTGGATAAAAAAAGCAAGACGATGGGACTTGATAAGATTCAAAAATCACACACACCTAATATTTTAGAACTGATGCCCCAATAATCAATTGAAAAAATAGCCCCTAACAGGAGATCTAAAGTATCTCAAGACCATGTTTTGGTTTGTTTCTTGAAGAAGTTCAGGATAAGCCTATTCTTGGATGTAATCCAAGAAATATGATAGAAGTAATATCTGATGTTGATTCACCAAAATGGCTTAAATTCATGTAGTTTGAGATGGATTCTATGTATTAAAACCAAGTTTGGTCCTTATTAGATCCACCCGAGGGAATTATTTCAAAAGGATGTAAATGCATTTACAAAAAAAAAAAAACTTGGGGCAGATGGGAATATAGTGACATTAAATGCTAGAATGGTAGCAAAATGATATATACTCAAATGTAAGGTATTGACTATAATAAAACCCTTTCTTCAGCCGCAATGTTAAAGTCAATTAAGATTCTACAGGCCATAATAACATGGTATGATTATGAAATAAGGCCGATGGATGTGAAGGCAGTGCTCCTTAATAGTGATATTAAAGAAAAGATTTACATGTTTCAACCTGGAGTATACGCAGAATCGAGGTGTTGGAACCTTGGATTAGATAAATCTTAGATTGATATTAGAGAAAAGATTTACATGTTTCAACAAGAATCGAGGTGTTGGAACCTTAGATTAGATAAAACTATCAAAGAGTTTAATTTTGTTAAGAATCCTTAGTAATCTTGTGTGTGCTAGAAATTTTGTGGGAGTGCTGTAACATTCATATTAATTTATATTGATGATATACTACTTATTAAGAATGATCTAGGACTATTGAAATCAATTAAATTATGGAAAGTTAGTAAATTCTCCATGAAGAGTGAAACATCCTATGTTTTAGGAGTATAGATTTATAGAGATAGATCAAAGAATATTTTAGGGCTCACCCAAGCCAATTATATTGATATCATATCAAGGAGATTTTCTATGGAAGATTTCAAGATAAGATACCTACCAATGTATAATTATGTGACTTTATCTAAGTCTATGTATCTTAAGACAGATGATGAGATAGAAACCCTGATATGTGTTCGCTACGCATCAGTCATTGGTAGTATTATGTATGGTATAATATCTACTCGACCAAATATAGCCTTTGCACTGAGTGTTTCAAGCAGATATCAGTCGAACCATGTCCATTGCATTGTGAGTGATATTATTAAGTACTTAAGAAGAACTAATAATGTTATCATGATCTATGGGCGTGGAGAATTATAATTTGAAGATTCTAGCTTCCAAACATATGTGGATGATTCGACATCAACATCTGGTTTTGTATTCATGTTCAATGGTGGTGTTATATCTCAGAAGAGTTCCAAGCAACACACCATAGCGGATTCTATAACTGAGGCCGAATACATATGTAAGGCCCGAGATTTTGATTACCGTAATCTGAAATGATTTTGTGATAATCGATGTGATTATAGACGGAAAGGGATTAGACCGGAAAGGACGAAAGAAAACACGAAAGAGATGCGAGGACAGAACGCACGACAAAGAGCCGCGCATATGCTCGACAGTGGCAGAAGATCTCGCGCATATGCGCGAGAAGTGTGCGCCAATATGCGCGAGTTGTGCAGAAGCTAAATGTGATGTCCAGAGAACCTCGCGCATATGCGCGACGATGGGGCGCGCATATGCGCGAGCTGCCGAGAAGCTAAGAACCGAGACCAGTAGGTCTCGCGCATATGTGCCGGTTGAGGTCACGCATATGCGCGAGACGTGTTGGACAAAGGGGAAGCCACTTTCCCTTCTTCATGCAAGATATATATCCATATAACCATTTCATTCCTTCAAATCGGCAGAAAGGAAACGGGAGAGAAGCTAGGGAGAATTGCAAAGTTCTTGATGCTAGAATTTGAATTACGAACGATCCGTCCGTCAGATTTTGAATCCGAGCTCAGTACCGAGTTCCTAGCAACGATAGCTACAACAGGACGTAAGTTTTATCGAATTCTGATATTGTTTGAGATTATGATATTGGGGGAATTGTGATTTGACTGATATTATGTGTTCTGGATATACTGATCAGTATATAATTGAAGTCAGATCGAAGAACAGACTGTGTATGTAATTGTTATTATTTTCGGAAGTGATATGATTGAGATTGCGCAAATTTGATATTACGATCTGTTATTTTTGAGATTATGAGTGTATTGATATCGATTATGAGTTGTGATATTATATCTGTGATGTTGAGATTGACGGGGTTATCGAGATTGTATTATTATGCCGTCGAAACATCAGTAGATTGATTTTGATCAGATTCAGTATTGACTGAGATTGTATCATGATATCATTGATATGGATCAGATTATGTTTGATTTGAGTATTGATCAAAACAGGCCTTGAATTGAGTTATACATTAATACAGTGTATTCGATATTGTTATTGCTAGATTGATTTGACAGGCAGTGAGTTCGAGACTTTGATAGAGTCAGATCGACAGAAAGAAACGAAATGTATAAATTAATGTTGATTCAGGATTGCACAACTCGAGTTTGATTCAACTTGAGTTTCCCAAAATCACATACTGATTTGTCATTGCCTCGATATGTGGCAATGTTTGAGATCGTTATGCTTATTCTATTGATTTATAATTAAGCATATGTGATATGTAGAGTTATGGGCTGATGTGCCTAGTCCATGGGCTGATGTGCCTAGTCATTGGCTGATGTGCCAAGTCTTCGGCTGAGTCGCCAAGACACCGGATGTTTGGTCATATTGATAGTGCGTAGGAGTGGAGCAACTTCTATATCGAGATTCAATATGGACAGGACCAAAGTCCGTAATAAGAACGTACCGCCACCGCGATCGGGAGAGTAGGTGGGAGATTGTTGCGTTCTTATTCAGATCGGGATCCCTAGATTAGGAATGAATCAAGTCAGAGTTTCAGAGTCACAGAGCGGGATTTAACGTTTGATATTGATTCATGTTTTCTGATTTTGATACATGTTCAGAGTGTGATTTACAGTTTGATATTGATTCATGTTTCTGACTGTGATACATGTTAGAGATATCTGCTTCATACTTTTATATCTGTTTATATGAAATGCATGTATACATGGTTTATACTGGGAATGTAATTCTCGCCGGAGTTATCCGGCTGTTGTCTTGTTTGTATGTGCGCATGACAACAGGTGGGACAGGATCAGGATCAGGAAGAGGATGAGAGATTATAGTTAGCGTGGAGATCCGGGCACAGAAGCAGAATAGGATTTAGCACTGGATGTATAGTCGTTGAACCTAGTTGAGATAGAGACATGTAGTACATGATTTGTACTTTGATTTTTACATGTATATCAGATAGATTATTGTTACGTTTCCGCATTTATAATTTAAAAAGAAAAAGAAAATTAGTCCCACTTTTCTTAATTGCTATATTTGATATTAATAATGATTAAGACATGAATTAGCGTCCGGGTCCCCATAGCAGGTGGTATCAGAGCAGTAAGTTCCAGAGTAGTAGGTACCTTAGACTAAGATAGAAGAGCTAGTGAGCAAGGTAGAATGAGTTTTCTTTCCTTGCTTTTGATTGCTAGCATGAATTACTACTTTGCAATACATGTTACTTGATTTATCTGATTTGATTTGGTAATATGTATTATTTAAAGTGAATCAGAACCTATTCTTGATCAGCAGTAAGATGATCAGAGGAGGACTGAAACAGGTTTGTTGTATCTGGTTACTAACCCTTTTGATAACAAGATTTATCTCCTCGAAGAATCCCAGAACAGGGATAGTATCTTGATTTATCAGATGGATGTGTCAGAAACTCCAATGGAAATACAGTTGAAGAGGTTTCAATCATTGACACCGCCGATTCTGAGGGGTACTGAGACGAATGTTGATTGTGAGAGCTGGATAGATGATATAGAGATATTGTTTGATTCACTTGAGTACTCGGATGAATGTAGAGTTAAACTGATTGGGCATCAGTTAGAGGAGGTCGCAAAGAGCTAGTGGATTGCAACCAAAGAAGCCTTAGAACAGCGTGGTATGGTGATTACGTGGGAAATCTTCAAAGTGGAATTTTATCGAAGGTTTTTCCCAGTTTCGTACCGAGAAGATAAGATGGCAGAATTTGAAAATTTGAAACAGGGCCAGCTAAACATTGAAGAATATGTTGCTCAATTTTCTACCTTGTTACGTTTTGCTCCTCACATGGCTGAGAATGATGAAGCTGTGACTGATCAGTTTGTTAAGGGATTGAATACTGAGATATTGACATTGGTAAACACAGGCCGACCCTATAATTTTGCTGATGCTCTGAGTAGAGCCAAGAGAGCCGAAGCCAGTCTGATGAGACAGAAAAGAGCTTCGTTTGTGCCTCCAGCATCGAGACCACAGCAACCACCTCTCGGACTTGAGACTGGTAGTAGCAGTGGTAGAAAGAAAGACTATTTGAAAGCCCGAAAGAAACAGTTCAAGAAGTTAGGAAGCGGTTCATCTAGTTCCAGTGGTTCTAGTCAAAGTTACACCGTGGTCTATTGTAGCATTTGCGGAGGGAGACATCCCACTGAGCAATGCCAAGGAGTAACTGGTAGTTGCCGTATCTGCAAACGATCAGGACATTTTGCGAGAGTATGTCAACAGAGAGGTTTCCGAAGATTCCAGGGAGCAGAATCATCTGGATCAGTGACTCAGACTAATAGACCATCATCTGTTGTTCGCTCTTTCCAACCACCCCCTACTCAGACACAACCAGGGCCAGAAGGAAGGCAGAGTAGTGGCAGTGACCGAGGAACAAACCCATGATGCACTTGATGATATAGTGGCATGTAACTGTTCTTTTATGATTATTCCGTGTATGTATTGAGAGATTCTCGTACATCCTATGTATGATTTCTGAATGAACGGCGTTGATGTATGCTTTATCTGTTGAGTCAGTGTCTGCGGTAGTATTTTATCTCTTTACCGTTTGGGGAGAGTTTTGATATCAGTGAACTCTGTGAAACATCGTATACTACAGTGAGATGAGAATGAGACTGAGTTAGCTTGTATTGTACTTGTGTTGTTTGAGTATGACTACATTATTGATATTGATACACTGATCAAGTACAGAATTACCATAGACTGATTCCGGAAGATGGTAAGATTTTCGGACCTGAAATGGCCGAAGAAGGAATATTGTACGATAAGGATTCTAGATTTAGAATTCCTTTGATATCCGTACTATCTATGACTCGATCATTACAAAAAGGAGCAGAGGGACTCCTTGTGTATTCAGTTGACTTACTGAAGTTGAGTCCATCATTGGCTGATTTGCCAGTGACATGAGAGTTACTGATGTTTTCCCCAGATGAGACTCCGGGTTTGATTCCAGCCATGGAGATTGATTTCACCCTTGACTTGATACCAGGTACTGTTTTAATTTAAAGCACTGTACCGAATGATACCGATTGAATTGAAGGATTTGAAAAATCAGGTAGAAGATTTATTAGCAGAGAGTTACATCTGATTGAGTGTTTCTCTTTGGGATGTATCAGCTATGATTGTGAGTTGATAAACTCTGTGTTCAGAATATTTTGATGATTCTCTGATTAGTTGATCTATGATATTCTTGTATATTCGAAGAATATAACTTATTTTGTTGAATATTTGAGTATTGTATTGAATATTCTGAGAATTGGAAAGTGGTATACAGAAATTGTTGAGATGTGAATCTTGATTAAGACAGATTGTATTCAGGGCTTGTTATATCTGAAAATGATATATCTGTTGATCCTAGCACCGTGAAGACGTAATTAGTTAGCTGAGAATGACATCAGTGTCAGAAATTTGTAGTTGCATGAGTTTAGCAGGCTACTGTATATGATTGTTATTTTGAATTGCTTGAGAATGATTATTTTCTGGAGCAGTATTTGATACAGATTGTATACAGTTGAGACTCGATACCGTTCAAGCAGAACCAGAGCTGATTTTGAGAGTTAAAACCGTTCAGAAATTTGATCAGAATGTTCAAAACTCGATATCGACATTCAGAGCAGGGCATCGATCCAAGTATCAGGTTTGTGACAGCGTGTTAGATGTTAGTAATCGTCTTGTTGTGCCAGATATTTCCGATTTGAAATGACAGATATTGTCTGAAGCGCACAGTAGTCGATTCAGTATTCGTTCTGGTGGCAGAAAGATGTATAATAGTTTGAAAAGATTGTTTTGATAGAAACAGATGAGATCAGATGTGACAGAGTTTGTACTGAAATGTCTGAATTGCTGACAGATAAAGACAGAAAGAAAGAACCAGGAGATTGGTTATATAGCTTATCGATTCCTGAATGGAAATGAGATCACATTTTCAGGGATATCGTGATGAAGCTACTGCAATACTCCCGAGATTGAGTATCGATTTGAGTTAAGAATGACAGACTGATCAAGTCTGCAAATTTTATTTCGTACATGTATACATACAGATATGACTAGATTACTGAGATTTTTGTTAGAAAAGTGATCAGATTAAACAGAGTGCCGAAAATTGATTATATCAGACCATGATTTGGGTTAACTTTGCAAGTTTGGCAGAGTGTGTAGCAGGTTCCTCCACATATTATCCATAGACTGATGGATAGTCAGGGCAGACTATCCAGATACTGGAAGATATAGTTTGACCTATAGTGCTTGACTTAGCACTAGTGGGCAAAAATTTTTTCCACTTTGAGAGTTTCGTACCACAACAGCTATCAGATGAGTATCGAGATAGCTCCATTCGAGGCATTGTACGATGAGAAGGGCAGATTCCCTTTTTGTACTTGAGATAATATCTCTGAGGTTCCTAAGATTGAACCTGATATGATCAGAGATATGACTTAAGAAGTGAAGCTGATTCAGAAAAGAATTACGACAGCTCTAAGTAGACAGACTGAATATGCCAACGTCAGACGACGACCGATGGTATTTGATATAGTAGATTGAATACTGAATTGATTTAGAGTAAACTGATTTGGTAGCCGGTAATGGTATTGACTTGCTATGAGCTCTGGATTGGTATATACGGATATTGTATAGCCAATATTCTGAGGTTGATTCTATTAAAGTTACTTCGAGTTGTATTATGACATTATACTTCTTGAATTATTATTCCAGATAGGAATCAGAATCAATAGAAGAAAGATAATTCAGAATGAAGACTATTCCCTTGTTGAAAGTTCAAGGAATGTGTTGAAAACCAGACTCTAAATTCTGGAGTTTGACAAACTGATCAACCAACTGATACGCGCAATTATATTCAGCAACTGGACTTAACAACTGAAATCAGCTGATCTAATAAAGAAAACTGATCAGTTGGAAACCGATCAGTTGATACATTCAGTCGTATGCTTTTAAGCTAAGCATCCTTCAACTGAACATGTCTCGGGAAAGAACATTCAACCGACAAAGAGGCATAGAAGACTGCAACTGAATATGAAACGCCGCACTTCAATCAATACAGCTTAGAACAACGCATTTCGGCTAAAGCAGTAAAGACGCCGCATTACAATAAATGAAGCAAACAATGCCCAAGAAATAATGAAGTGGCAATCAACGGATACAAAGATTCAAATATATCTCAAGTTACCGTTGGAAGGGAAGCTTATAAATATGATAGAATAACAGCTAAAGAAAAAAGAAGATCGCTCTATTCAAAGCTTGCTGTTACTCTGCCAAAATCTTAGCTCACTCTTACTTGGTTTATTCGTAGCAGTCAAGGCTACAATTTGAGCTCACTAGCTGTGAGGCCCGGGGCCGAATAGGGCGGGGGGTGATCGCCGGTGCCATCAGTTGCACGGACAATGAGCGGCTCCTGGCAGGCTTCTAGGTGGAGGGAACATGAATGAACCGATCCCACACCGGAATGAGAGGGATTCCGAGACTGTACAATGTAATGGACTGCACAGTTGAAGAGGGCTTAAAAGATTTGATTTGTACTACTCATATCACGAAGGTGCATCTTCTTTTCGGTAGCTCATCACATAAGAACTCCAAAGTTAAGTGTGCTTGAATTGGGGCAATTTTGGGATGGGTGACCTCCTGGGAAGTTTCCTAGGGTGCGTGTGAGTGAAGACATAAGCACGCTGGAAAGACTCGTCTTGGTACAGTGAGGACAGTCGTCGAATCTGTGGCGTTACAGTTGGTATCAGAGCCAGGTTCTCTAAGTACTGTGTGGTTCGGGGACGAACCAAGCGGAAGCTGGTGGGCATGTGAGGCCCGGGGCCGAATAGGGCGGGGGGTGATCGCCGGTGCCATGAGGTTGCACGGACAATGAGCGGCTCCAGGCAGGCTTCTAGGTGGAGGGAACATGAATGAACCGATCCCACACCGGAATGAGAGGGATTCCGAGACTGTGCAATGTAATGGACTGCACAGTTGAAGAGGGCTTAAAAGATTTGATTTGTACTACTCATATCACGAAGGTGCATCTTCTTTTCGGTAACTCATCACATAAGAACTCCAAAGTTAAGCGTGCTTGACTTGGGACAATTTTGGGATGGGTGACCTCCTGGGAAGTTTCCTAGGGTGCGTGTGAGTGAGGACACACACGCTGGAAAGACTCGTTTGGGTACAATGAGGACAGTCGTCGAATCTGTGGCGTTACATTAGCACTTTGTAATAATCGTTAAATTCGATAGTGCTAAGATCAGTTACGCACTGAAAACATTTTGTAATACTAAGAGTTTCAGCTTTTGGCAGTGATAAGTCCAAACTGAAGTGGGTCAGTACAAATCTTGTATTCGATCAAAGTCTTTTAGTGGAAATCCTATCCTTGAGATAGAAGAGGTGACGTAGGAGTAATTGAAATCTCCGAACATCCAGAAACAATCTTTGTGTATTTATATTCTATCTGTCAGTCAGTTACTTTCCGCAACTACTTTAGTTTAACTGATTGTCATTGACCAGCAAGATTTCGAGAATCAGTTTGTCACCAAACTGAACTCAAAATTCGAAAAGATCAGTTTTAATTGTGAGTGTTTATTCAAACCCCCCCCCCCCCTCCTTCTAAACACTCTTGATACGTTAATCAATCCTATCAAGTGGTATCAGAGCGGTTGAATCTTGTTCATGAATACTTTTGATCTATAAACTTGCTAGCATGACTTCATTCAACAAAATTCCTATGTTCTCCAGAGAAGAATTTGATGAATGGAAAATCAGAATGCAGGCTCATTTAGCTGCACAAGATGATGACATGTGGTATGTCATAACTGATGGACCCATGAAGATTCTAAAAACAAATACAGCAGTTGCCATAACAGAAGGGGCACCACAAAGAATAGAAAAGCCCAGAGATGAATGGACAACTGAAGATAAAAGAAAAGCAAATCTTGATAATGTGGCTAAAGACATTCTGTACAAAACGCTGGACAAAGTAACCTTCAGCAAAATAAAGATGTGTAAGTCAGCCAAAGAAATTTGGGAAAAGCTGATCCAGCTGTGTGAAGGAAATGATCAAACCAAAGAAAATAAACTTTCTGTGTTCAAAAGTTTTATAATATCAAAATGAAAGCAAGAGAATCAATGCACGAGTATGATGAAAGAGTAAGCAGTATCATCAATGAGTTAAATGCACTTGAAAAAGTGTATACCAACAAAGAGATTGCACTGAAGGTAATGAGAGGTCTTCCCAAGGAATGGGATGTCAAGACCATGGCAATGAGGGAGTCCAAAGATCTGAACCAGATTGAACTTCATGATCTGTTTGCTGATTTAAAGGCTTATGAATTTGAGCTGCAGACAAGAGAAGGAGAACCATCTACCCCTGCAGCCACAACTGCTCTAGCTGCTGTCAGAACAGAACCAATCAGTTCAGTCGAGAAATCTGCTGATCAGTTGAGCAGTGATGCTATGTCATTGTTCATCAAAAAATTTGGAAGGTTCATGAGAAAGAATCAAGGAAACTTCCAGAAGCCATACCAAAGAAACAGCTCCAAAGATGAATCAAATGCCTGCTACAACTGTGACAAATCAGGTCACTTTATTGCTGATTGTCCTAAACCCAAGAAGGATAGTCAAGGCTCAACTGATAGAAGAAAGAAATCATATGAGCACAAAAGAAGACCCAAGGAAGATAAGAAGTCCTTCAGAAAGAAACATGAGGTACTCTTAGGTGAAGAAAACAAATCTAAATGGGCAGAAACTGACAGTGAAGAGTCAGAACCAGAAAGCTCATGCAGCTCTAGTGATGATGATGAAGACAAGTGCTTAATGGCCAATGATGCAGAAGAAGAATCATCTAGCCAGCAGGTATTTGATTTTAGCTCAACTGATTTCACACGAGAAGAACTCATTCTAACACTACATGATATGGTAAATGAGTATCAAAAGCTTGCATCATCATTTGAAAAAATCAAAGCAAAGCAAACTGATCCCACAGACAATAAAACCAAAACTGATGAATCAGTTGATGGGTTGAGTCTAAAAAGAGAAATTGCTGAGTTAAAAGCAGAAAGAGACAAAAATCAGTCATTAATCCAGAAGTTGATTTTTGAAAACTCAAAACAGACTGAGCTCATTCAGTCTTGGAACAAGTCATCTACTGCACTGAATGAGATGCAGAATTCACAAAAATCGGTTTCTGATAAAATTGGTTTAGGGTTCAACACTCAAAGAGAAATGTATCCAAATGATACTCAACCAAAGCTAAAAACAAACAAAGGGAAATACATTCACTTTGTCAAAACAGCAGAGGTACAAGAACAAATTGAGTCCAGTAAACTGATTGAGCAACCTACTGAGAATATGAATAAGGCTAGAAAATATGGGATTGGTTATAGTCAAAAATTCTCAACTGATTCACAAAGTCAGTCATCAAAGAGGTTTCACAAGAACTATTCGAATAGCTATTTCAATTACTATAACTGCAAGCCAGTTCAGAAGAGATATAGACTGAACAATCAGTTGAATAAAGCTAAAACACATATTGTACCATCTGTACACTACACACCAAGCACACAAAAGCCGAGAAAAATCATTTGGAATACAGCTACTGGAAAGTCTGTTAGACTAATCCAAGTGTGGGTTCCTAAAGGACTAATCAGTTCAGGACCCAAATAGATATGGGTACCATGTTATATTATGTATGTGATTGCAGGAAACGGGTACAAACAAGAACTCAATATGGTATTTGGACAGTGGTTGTTCGCGAAATATGACAGGATATGCAAGTGCGTTATCTCAACTGATCAAATACAGTGGTCCAAACATCAGTTTCGGGGACAATTCCAAAGGTAGAACTGTGGGTAAGGGTAAGCTTATCCATGATAACTTTACTTTTAAAGATGTTCTATTAGTAGAAAACCTTAAGTATAACTTGATTAGCATCAGTCAGTTATGCGACAGTGGATTCTCAGTACAATTTGACAAAAAATCATGCTCAGTAAAAACTTCAACTAATGAAATCATACTAACTGGCAAACGTTGTGGAAACACATATAAAGTCAGTTGGAATGATCAAACTTATGCACCAGTTTGTTTTATTGCTTCCAAATTGTCTAAAAACTGGTTGTGGCATAAGAGACTAAATCATTTGAACTTTAAAACCATTGCCTATCTGAGTAAACATGAACTTGTAACTGGTTTGCCAAAAATAGACTTTTCAAAAGAAAAACTTTGCTCAGCATGTCAGTATGGTAAACAAGTACGATCCTCTTTTAAAAACAAGGGCTGTAAATCTTCATCCCGATGCTTAGAACTATTGCACATGGATCTCTTTGGTCATATACCAGTCATGAGCTTAGGAGGAATGAAATACACATTG
Organism: Primulina tabacum; assembly: GCF_025594145.1. Lineage (NCBI taxonomy): Eukaryota > Viridiplantae > Streptophyta > Magnoliopsida > Lamiales > Gesneriaceae > Primulina > Primulina tabacum. Next base: position 3,107,308 of record NC_134566.1, read on the forward strand.
GTAGTCGTAGATGATTTTTCAAGATTTACTTGGGTTATTTTTTCTCAAATCTAAAGACCATACTGCTTCGCAACTAATAAAGCTCTTCAAAAAACTTTTAAATGAAAAATCAGTTGGAATTGATAGAATCAGATCTGATCGAGGAACTGAATTCATCAATCAAACTCTTTCAAATTTCCTAAAAAATGCTGGAATTAAGCATGAGCTCTCAGCAGCCAGAACTCCTCAGCAAAATGGTGTAGCTGAGAGGAGAAATCGGACCCTTAAAGAAGCTGCTAGAACGATGCTTGCTGATTCTGGTATTTCTCAAAGATTTTGGGCAGAGGCCGTAAACACTGCGTGTTACACTCAGAACAGATCGATGATTAATAAAAATCATATGAAAACACCATATGAGATCTGGCATGGAAGAAAAAGTATAATTACTTATTTCAAAATATTCGGCTGCAGATGTTTTATTCTTGATAATGGTAAAAATTATTTAAATGCGTTTGATGCTAAATCCGCAGAAGGAATATTTCTTGGATACTCATCAGTTAGTATAGCTTATAGAGTCTTCAACAAGAAAACCCTAAATGTTGAAGGATCTGCTCATGTTGATTTCGATGAAACTGAACTAATTGATAAGCCAACTGATCAAGTTGAGCTAGTTGATCGATTTACAGATATCAGTTTGGAAGATGATGACAAAAATGAAAGTCATGGCAATCAAAACATACTTCAAACACCTGAACCAGAAGTACTGGACCAATCAGATGTGCAGGAAGTCGTTGCTGATGATCAGTTGATAGAGCATAATGATAACATTCAAATACCAGTTGACGAAGCACCAACTGAGACTGAAAACTGTGTTCAGTTACCAACTGAAAAAATTGCTGATACAACAAATACTGAGTACAGATGGAGAAAATCACATCCACCTGAACTGGTAATAGGAAATCCATCTGATCCAGTAAGAACTCGCAATCAAATGCTAAATTTATTTATCTATTCAGCTTTTGTTTCACAACTAGAACCGAAGAAAACTGATGAAGCTCTTGCTGATCCTAACTGGGTAAATGCAATGCAAGAAAAGCTAAATCAGTTCACTTATAACAATGTCTGGAACTTAGTTCCAAGACCAATTTCAAAAACTATTATAGGTACAAAATGGGTATACAGAAATAAACTGAACGAGGTTGGTTCAGTTGGACGCAACAAAACAAGATTAGTGGCACAAGGATATAGGTAAGAAGAAGGAATTGACTATGATGAGACGTATGCTCCAGTTGCAAGACTGGAAGCAATCAGAATTTTTCTTGCTTATGCATCACACAAGAACTTCAAGATCTATCAGATGGATGTAAAGAGTGCAGTCAACTACAAGAGGAAGTATATGTTGAACAACCCCCAGGTTTTGTAAATCACAACTTTCCTGATCATGTATATCATTTGAACAAAGCTTTATATGGTCTTAAACAAGCTCCCAGAGCTTGGTACGAAACTCTTTCAAAATTTCTAACTGATCATGATTTTTCTGTTGGATCAGTTGATAAGACCTTGTTCAAATTTGCTAAGAATGATCACATTTTATTAGTTCAAATTTATGTTGATGATATCATATTTGGGTCAACTAATCCCAAATTATGCGAAAAGTTTGCTAAGCTAATGCAGGATAAGTTTGAAATGAGCATGATGGGTGAACTGACATTCTTCCTTGGACTGCAAGTGAAGCAACTGGAGACTGGTATATTCATCAGTCAAACTAAATATACAAAGGAGCTGCTGAAGAAATTTGGCATGGAATCATGTTCAACTGCAAACACTCCCATGAGCTCATCAGTAAAATTGGACACTGATCAAGGGGGAATATCAGTTGAGGCGACATTATATCGAGGTTTAATATGTTCATTGTTGTACTTAACTGCCAGTCGTCCTGATATTGTATTTGCTGTCTGTATGTGTGCTAGATTTCAAGAAAATCCTAAGCAATAACATTTCTCAGCTGCTAAAAGAATTTTGAAATATCTTAAGGGTACACAAAATGTTGGGTTATGATATTCTAAAGACTCTACTTTCAATTTAGTTGGATATTCAGATGCAGATTATGCAGGATGTAAGCTTGATCGTAAAAGTACAAGTGGATCTTGTCAGTTTCTAGGAGACAGACTGATCTCTTGGTTCAGCAAAAAGCAGACATCCATAGCTACCTCAACAACTGAAGCAGAATACCTTGCTGCTGGTAGTTGTTGTGCACAACTGATCTGGATCCAGCAACAACTGAGAGATTATGGAGTAATTACAAATGAATCGCCCATATTTTGTGACAATACGAGAACAATTGCCATCACCTATAATCCAGTTCTTCACTCAAAGACCAAGCATATAGATGTCAGGCACCACTTCATTAGAGATCATGCTTTGAAGAAGAACATTATACTGGAGTATATTTCAACTGAGCAACAAGCAGCTGAAATCTTCACCAAACCATTACCTGAGACTAAGTTTTCTTACTTTCGCAATATTCTTGGTTTAATTGACTTGTCTTAAAATTATTATTGATGTTGTTTTACTAATAAAATTCTTTGCCGAAAATCATGGAAGCTGAAGGGTCGTCAACGTTTCAGCAAACGATTATCTTTCTAACCTTTAAATTTATTTTATATCGTCACTTTAATTATTCTATGCACCGATTAAGGGGGAATATCAGTTTTGAAGTGGTTAACTGAGAGGACAATTGTTTGTGAATTCTCAACTGAAATGAATCAGTTTCCCAACTGATTGTTCAGCTGGATATTTTACAAATCTTCTCACAAAAGTTAACAAATTAAAAAACTTATTATATTCCAAATCAACTGACGTGACTGCAGTTTCATAACGTGGCCTATTTTAAACCGCTCACTTTTTTTGCACACACGCTTACAGCACACGTACACACATTTTTATTCAAATTTTTTTCATGGACTGACACGTGTCCCGAATTTGAACAGTCACGTACAAATGTACTATGCCCACTTCAATTCAGTTTTCTTTCTTACAAAAACAATCAGTTCCTAAAAGCATACTAATTCCAGAGCTTATCTTTTACGAATTTCAGATCGTTTTATCTTTCGAAATGGCGAATCAAATCCCATCTCACGTGTTGAACGCTATGGCCATTGATTTTGACTCTGTTTTATCAGTTCAAGAAGCTGAAGTTAAGAACGTCTTTCTGAAGATTGAATCTGCTGGTCTCAGGATGTTTTTGGGACAATCTTCGCAGGAGATATACCCCAAGGAAGTAAATGAATTCTATCTGAAGGGGTTTGTCACTACTGATTGAAGCATCTCTGTAACTGTCAATGATCAGCTGTTGATCCTATCTGAAGAGGCCTTCGGAGAAATTTTCTCTTTGCCAACTGATGGATACGTCAACTTCTCTGAAGTCAAAACATCTTACATTGAGGAAATGCAATCTTTGCTGTCTGCTGATAGGCGGAAAATCAAAGTTTCCGATCCAAAGAAAGAGCTGAAATCAGAAATTCAGTTATTAGCCGACATTGTGGCGAAGGGCATATTGGCTAAGGCAGGCTCTTATGCTGCCCTTACTCTTGAAAAATTCCAAGTGATGACCATCATCATGGGAGAGAAGAAAGCTAACTGGAGGCATATTATTTTCAATATTCTGAGGAATATGCTTCAATCTACCAAACAATCAAGAGGCTTTGCTATTCCAATCAATTATCTTCTAAAACTAAAGGGATTGGTAGCTGAAAATGCTGGAAAATCATCAAAGTTCAAGGTATTCACTGCCAAGAACATCTTGCCGCCAAAGACCAAACTGGACATTTCTCCCAAACAGTTTTTGAAAACCAAACAGGAGGTTGGGACGCAACCACCTGCTCCAACACCAGTCAAGAAGGCCAAAACTTTGGCCCAATTGAAGACTGCAAAAAGAAAACTGATTATCAGTGAATCAGATTCGGAGAAAACTCCTTCTCCTAAGCTTGTCGAGAGACCGAGGACGCAAAGAACTAAACCAATAACAGCGGTGAAATTCATTCCAACTGAGAGATTGACTCAATCACCTGCCCAACAACCTATTCAGGCTATCCCTTTGCAGGTTGTTCCACCTGATGATTCAGTTACTGAAGAAAAGGCACCCGCTAAAGTAAGAGCTCCCTTGACTCATGTAAATCGCCCTACCATTTTGCATCCGGCCAGATCTAAAGGCGATATATTGAGGGAACAAGTGGACACCACTCACTCTGGTTTGGATATTCCTCATATTCTCACTGCTGAAAAAGGAAAGGGCACGCTAGTTGAAGAGCCAAGACCATCTAATGCCATCCAAACTCACATTGACCTGGTTTGGGAACAGGTAAATGCATTTGCCACATCGAAACTAAAATCTTTTGATAGTTGGAAGAGTTTTAGGACTGAGATTTTTGCCAAAGAGCTGAAGCACAAATCCCAACTGAAAAAGTTTATTAAACTTGAAGCGATTGTGTTGAATATAGTCAAAGCTGCTATTATTGCCCAGGCATTGGAGAGGCAAAAATATTTCTTTGATCAAATTCGAGCCAAAAAGCTGACTAGAATGGTTGAAAAGCTGAAATCAAACAACAATCACATAGGTCCAACTGCATATCATGATAGAGCTGTGTTCACCCAACTGGACTCAGATCTTAGTGGCCTACAAAGGGAAATCAGATTTTGGGAACAGGATCAGGAATTGGTTCTTCCTGAAAAATCCTCCTGTTCAAAAACAGAAGAAGATACATTCTCCTCCCAGCAGAAAGAGCCACCTCCACAACCGGTTGCTGAAGAACCTGTTCAGGATATGCCACAATCATCTGCTGATAAACACATGTATTCCGATGCTGAATTAACTTTTGCCAATATTGATTAAATCATTCAGACAGTAGCCCTGGAAGCTCAGCTAGAAGCAATAAATTCTGAATCAGTTGCTCCTTCAATTGAGAAACCAGAACAAGAGGTTCAGATATCATCTGAAGAACCAGTTGAGCCTCTCGTTGCTGAAGAATTAATTCAGCAAGAAATATCTGCTGAGACTGAAGAACAAACTGAAGTGCCCATCCAAACTTCAGAAAAAGAACTAACTGAATCGGAGGAAACTCAATTAATCATTGAAAATTTTCCAACTGAAAAGCAAGCCCCAGATTTGGTGCAAGAACAACAAGAGGCACAAATTTTTGTAGTTACAACTCAGACTGCAGAAGAAGTCATTGAATCAGAAGTCCCTGATCTTACAACTGCTGAAACTAAAGTCCAGAACAGGATTCTAGTAATTTCTGATCAAGCCTCTAAAGATCAAACACAGGGAACATCTGATCAGTCACCTCATCTTCAATCCACAGAAATGGATATTGTCCTTGAAAAAATCCAGAATATGCAGCACAATATGCAGCAGATGATTACTGAAATCAAGAAAATTCAATCCACACAATTGTCTCATACTGTCAAATTGGATTCTTCAATTGAATTTGATTCAGCAAAACTGAAAGACATTCAAGCAACCATGGAGTTTTTTACCCGAACTGTGCTTGAGATGAAGAATAACAGAGGTATAGCTCAAAGTCTCTATACAACTCAGGATATAATCAGTCAACGAGTTGAGCGATTGGAAACTTCTGTTTCTAATAAAATGGAATTGCTGCAGACTTTTTTACAATCTGCTGTCTCAAGTATCTCCTCAGATGTCAAAATTCTTTCCACTGACATTCGAAGATTATCTGTGAAAATAGATTTGTTTGACAAAAAGGGGGAAGAAATCAAAGAGCATCTTGAGAAACAGCAGAAGAAACCATCTCGTTAAAAAGCAGTTAATCAGATTATCAGATTCAGCTGTTATTGAATCAAGACCTCTATCAGTTCAAGAAATTCAGATCTTATCTTATCCACATAAAGTTCAGTATTCAGTTATTATTACTTGCTGAGTTTTGTCAAACACCATAAAGGGGGAAAATTGTTAAAAACCAGACTCTAAATTCTGGAGTTTGACAAACTGATCAACCAACTGATACGCGCAATTATATTCAGCAACTGGACTTAACAACTGAAATCAGCTGATCTAATAAAGAAAACTGATCAGTTGGAAACCGATCAGTTGATACATTCAGTCGTATGCTTTTAAGCTAAGCATCCTTCAATTGAACATGTCTCGGGAAAGAACATTCAACCGACAAAGAGACATAGAAGACTGCAACTGAATATGAAACGCCGCACTTCAATCAATACAGCTTAGAACAACGCATTTCGGCTAAAGCAGTAAAGACGCCGCATTACAATAAATGAAGCAAACAATGCCCAAGAAATAATGAAGTGGCAATCAACGGATACAAAGATTCAAATATATCTCAAGTTACCGTTGGAAGGGAAGCTTATAAATATGACAGAAGAACAGCTAAAGAAAAAAGAAGATCGCTCTATTCAAAGCTTGTTGTTACTCTGCCAAAATCTTAGCTCACTCTTACTTGGTTTATTCGTAGCAGTCAAGGCTACAATTTGAGCTCACTAGCACTTTGTAATAATCGTTAAATTCGATAGTGCTAAGATCAGTTACGCACTGAGAACATTTTGTAATACTAAGAGTTTCAGCTTTTGGCAGTGATAAGTCCAAACTGAAGTGGGTCAGTACAAATCTTGTATTCGAACAAAGTCTTTTAGTGGAAATCCTATCCTTGAGATAGAAGGGGTGACGTAGGAGTAATTGAAATCTCCGAACATCCAGAAACAATCCTTGTGTATTTTATTTCAGTTTTTTATTCTATCTGTCAGTCAGTTACTTTCCGCAACTACTTTAGTTTAACTGATTTTCATTGACCAGCAAGATTCCGAGAATCAGTTTGTCAACAAACTGAACTCAAAATTCGAAAAGATCGGTTTTAATTGTGAGTGTTTATTCAACCTCCCCTTCTAAACACTCTTGATACGTTAATCGATCCTATCAGAATGGTTAGGGCATCAAGGATGCTATTTGGAAGATAGAATATGAGATTAGATAAAGATTCTAGAATTGTTTCATTGAGGTGAGTTTTCTTCTTAACTTCTGTATATCTCCTTCTTGTATCTGATTTGGTATCTGATATGATTACCTGTGATATACGAGTTGATTGCTGGTGATTTTGGGGACGAAATCATATCTTAGGGGGGGAGAAATGCAAGGCCCGAGATTTTGATTACCGTAATCTGAAATGATTTGGTGATAATCGATGTGATTATAGACGGAAAGGGATTATACCGGAAAGGATGAAAGAAAACACGAAAGAAGTACGAGGACAGAACAACTCGCGAATATGCGTGACAAGGAGCCGCGCATATGCGCGACAGTGGCAGAAGACCTTGCGCATATGCGCGAGAAGTGTGCGCGCATATGCGCGAGTTGTGCAGAAGCTAAATGTGATGTCCAGAGAACCTCACGCATATGCGCGGCGATGGGGCGCGCATATGCGCGAGCTGCCGAGAAGCTAAGGACCGAGACCAGTAGGTCTCGCGCATATGCGCCGGTTGAGGTCACGCATATGCGCGAGACGTGTTGGACAAAAGGGAAGCCACTTGCCCTTCTTCATGCAAGATATATATACATATAACCATTTCATTCCTTCAAATCGGCAGAAAGGAAACGGGAGAGAGGCTAGGGAGAATTGCAAAGTTCTTGATGCTAGAATTTGAATTGCGAACGATCCGTCCGTCAGATTTTGAATCCGAGCTCAGCACCGAGTTCCTAGCAACGATAGCTACAACAGGACGTAAGTTTTATCGAATTCTGATATTGTTTGAGATTATGATATTGTGGGAATTGTGATTTGACTGATATTATGTGTTCTGGATATACTGATCAGTATATAATTGAAGTCAGATCGAAGAACAGACTGTGTATGTAATTGTTATTATTTTCGGAAGTGATATGATTGAGATTGCGCAGATTTGATATTACGATCTGTTATTTTTGAGATTATGAGTGTATTGATATCGATTATGAGTTGTGATATTATATCTGTGATGTTGAGATTGACGGAGTTATCGAGATTGTATTATTATGCCGTCGAAACATCAGTAGATTGATTTTGATCAGATTCAGTATTGACTGAGATTGTATCATGATATCATTGATATGGATCAGATTATGTTTGATTTGAGTATTGATCAAAACAGGCCTTGAATTGAGTTATACATTGATACAGTGTATTCGATATTGTTATTGCCAGATTGATTTGACAGGCAGTGAGTTCGAGACTTTGATAGAGTCAGATCGACAGAACGAAACGAAACGTATAAATTAATGTTGATTCAGGATTGCACAACTCGAGTTTGATTCAACTTGAGTTTCCCAAAATCACATACTGAGTTGTCATTGCCTCGATATGTGGCAATGTTTGAGATCGTTATGCTTATTCTATTGATTTATAATTAAGCATATGTGATATGTAGAGTTATGGGCTGATGTGCCTAGTCCATGGGCTGATGTGCCTAGTCATTGGCTGATGTGCCAAGTCTTCGGCTGAGTCGCCAAGACACCGGATGTTTGGTCATATTGATAGTGCGTAGGAGTGGAGCAACTTCTATATCGAGATTCAATATGGACAGGAACAAAGTCCGTAATAAGAACGTACCGCCACCGCGATCGGGAGAGTAGGTGGGAGATTGTTGCGTTCTTATTCAGATCGGGATCTCTAGATTAGGAATGAGTCGAGTCAAAGTCTCAGAGTCACAGAGCGGGATTTACCGTTTGATATTGATTCATGTTTTCTGATTTTGATATATGTTCAGAGTGTGATTTACAGTTTGATATTGATTCATGTTTCTGACTGTGATACATGTTAGAGATATCTGCTTCATACTTTTATATCTGTTTATATGAAATGCATGTATACATGGTTTATACTGGGAATGTAATTCTCACCGGAGTTATCTGGCTGTTATCTTGTTTGTATGTGCGCATGACAACAGGTGGGACATGATCAGGATCAGGAAGAGGATGAGAGATTATAGTTAGCGTGGAGATCCGGGCACAGAAGCAGAATATGATTCAGCACTGGATGTATAGTCGTTGAACCTAGTTGAGATAGAGACTTGTAGTACATGATTTGTACTTTGATTTTGACATGTAGATCAGATATATTACTGTTACGTTTCCGCATTTATAATTTAAAAAGAAAAAAATCTAGTCCCACTTTTCTTAATTGTTATATTTGAATTTAATAATGATTAAAACATGAATTAGCGTCCGGGTCCCCACAACATAGCTGCATCAACTGCAGAAAAAAGGTTGTTTGGAGGAGAAATTTTGTCCAAGAGTTGGATGTCATTACAAATAGAGTTGGTCCAGTCTCGGTGTATTGCAACAACACTGGTTCCATTGGCAAGCAAAAAAAACAATGTTTCATCAGCGATTCGAACATATACTAAAGAAGTTTTACATAATCCGAGAAATTGTGGGAAAACTAAACATATCGTTTGAGAGATTTGCCTCTGCAGTCAACGTTGTTGATCCACTTACGAAGCCCCCCACCTGGACCATTGTTAGAAAGCATCATGAAGCAAGTATTTTAAGATCTATGAGTAGTTGTCTATAAGCAAGCGAGAGATTGTTAAAGTAGGTGCCTATCAAAACAACTTGTGAATTTGACTTTACTGACTCTTATGTAATAAAAAATATTTATTATAATAATATTTTACGTTCTAATATATTCTGGCATTTTCTTTAACTATATACATATGCAACTTGAATAGATAAAAACATTGAATGTACTATAGTACAATGAGGTCAAGAAAATGTGGAGAATATGAATTCATTTAAAATTTATTGTATATCCTAAACTCGTTTCTAGTCGATTCAGCTTCCTAAAATAAGGATAAAGGTTGCTCGAGATCGAGACTAGCATCTATGATATTATATTTCTCGTTTCATTCGTAGAGGAATGAATATGTACTATCATACACGATGAGTGCTCATATGATGAGTCATTGAAAAACATTCCCTGAAAATTTTCAAGTGGTTATCATTTATCGAGCATATAAGTCCAACGTTATGGTTATACACCATTAATCCTTTGACCCGTGACAATATAAAGACTCTACATACTAGTGTTGTGCTTCGACTCATTTACCAAATCCAAGAGAGTCATCTGATGGTGACGTTGGGTGTAGTTTTGACATATGTAGAAGACAATGAATTGTATTTGGGAATTCACCGCCCACTTATAGGTGTGGCTATCTCATGTGATCTGATGAGTTACTAGTGCAATGAATCTCTGACCAAAGTAATAAATGTGCTTTAGGGTAAAGTGGTTCCCTAATTTCTCATATGATACCACTATAATTACTCAATGATACATCACAACTTTAATGAATTCATATGCAACCATCGATAAACAAATTATTGCAGATTTCAGGTATATTTGTTGAAGGCGCCATACTATACTCTAAACATAACTTACAGGTTTTTATAGACACAATCACTGATACCTAGGGAATCATGAGACAATTCTATTATATGCTCTTACCATGGTTTGATAGGTGCAAACGGACATGAGTTATGACGTTCTTATGACCAAGGGATTGATACATAAAATGAGTCTAACAAGGATAAGAACCTGTATAAAGGAACAGGTTTTCTCGAATCACAAGGGGTTATGAAACCGCATCTAGGTGCATTCCCAAATCATTGAGGGTCACATAAATATTGAATTATGTGTTCTTGTTGAGATAGTCAAATTCAAGGAGTTGAATTTGATGACTAAGTTTGATGGAGATCGAACATATAGTTTATAAAGATGTTTTTATAAGTGGATTCCATATTTTGAGTGTGTGAGAGTTAGCATGACAGCCAAATTTATGAGGAGAGTCCAACTGCCTGAATTTTAAGAAGAAGTTCCAAAAATGGCAGGATCCAAATTGAGTAAGTCGAAAGTTAATTTTTGGACAGTTGGCTTTGACTTGTGGTTTTTTGAAAAGTTAGAATTTGCAACATTATAACGAGCTTTGTACCCTTGTCATTTCGGTTGTAACATCGTTAATCGGGATTATGATAAAACCATGATTATTTATTGTTTGATGGATTATGCTTGGATTATCCTAGTAAAACTCTAACTAGCGTGTATCTTAGTTAGACAAAACACCAATTTGGAGTATTAATTCATCGGACTGGATTATTCTAATCAAACTATAACTAGATGAAATCAAATTGTCTAGATATGATTAAGATAAGATTACATTTCTATATAATGTCTTAGTTAGATAAAACTACTAGTAGAAGTTTTAACCAGTTGAGCCTGAGCATCCCACTCAAATACCTACTAGTAGGTCTCTTAATTTGTCAAAACTACTAGTAAGAATCTTAAAGGGATTGTGCATCATCCATGAAATTTATATAGCATTACATGTTAAATTTACACACAAGAAAATTTCTCTCCTCTCCTACACAAGTAATTTAGGCCACCCCTATTCCATGAGAAAAAAAAAATCTCAGCCGAGCACCGCTCTTACCACCACACACCATCATTTCTCCGTCACCATGCCAACGCCGCTTTCTGGTTATTGATTCTCGATGCAAATTTCATCTAGATTTCTAGTTTGATATGGACGATAAATATAGCTTTCATTTGTTGACCTAATTGTTAGGGATTGAAGAATGAAAAATCAAGTTGGTTATTCGTAAGGATATACAAGAAGATCAATATCTGTTTAAAAGCCGAAAGAATTGGAGCCAAATATTAATCGCTAAAGACAACATTTAATAAACATCATATTAATGATTCAAGAATCATACAACACCCAAGAAATTTTTGAACGTCGAAAATTGAAATTTTAAATTTTTGATGCTTCTTGGGTATAATAAAACGATACATCAACATCTATACTTGTGTGTGCATAAGATATTTTGTTGTTGTGCATGCCTTTGTTGGAGAATTATCGAAATTCAGAGTTTATACTACTGGATGATTTAAAAAATCGGAGCCACACTGTTACTATCAATTAATTTTTGGTAAAACGACAAGTATTATATTTGAATCACGTATGAAAAGTATTACGTTTTATTGTAAATATGAGCAATTATTGGAAAATACAAGTCTATATTAAATAATGACTAAATTATATGAAATACAAATCATCTGTAAGTTGATGGTAGTATCAATATTAACCACGCAAACGAATGTAATTTGGTTGCCGATAGTTTGACAAAGTCAGAATCGACATACCATAATTGTGATGGATAGATTTTTGTTTTACCCGATTTTCCACAAGAAAAAGACTGCGAATTCAGTTTTTGGATACATAAGTCAAAATAATTAACTATATATTTTTAGAAATTTAGTTTAAATTAAAGTGTGTTTACACATAGAAGTCAGAACAAGAAATATACATTTGTTTTCAAGGAAAAAAAAAAGTTACATTTGAAAGAGAACCTACTTTTAAAAAATATTTAAAAAGCCAAAAGTTATAGAAACTAGAAAATAATATTTTTTTTTATTAAATTCCTTTTAGAAACAGAAAATATAATTTTCAATATAATATCCAAACACGATTGCTATTTTTATTTAAAAATAAAAAATAAAAGTTTGATAAAAATAGATAATTTAGTCAATAAAAAATATTTTTATTAATGTCATTTTAGCATAACCCTATTTAATGCAGAGAACAAAGATATTTTGACAGCCAAGTTGGCAACGTGTGTCTCGTTAGGGAACAAATTGGTCATACGCAGCGTGTAGCATTGCTTCTCAGGTATGGGCTTCGTGGGCCGACAACTTATGGGTCACAATCCCATTGTGGGGGGTCCAATAAGGAGTGGCTGAAGTTGCCAGTCCCCACCAAATTTGCAGCTTCCACTCCACGTGGGCATCAATTCTATTATCCTAGTCGGATTTCTCTACTGCCAGGTAAGCATATTTAGATATTTTCCGACCTCCTCGTTGGGTGACGAGTGGGCCTATTAGAATCATTGGAAATAGACTGTCGACATGAAATCATCGTGTGCAAACTATTTGGTCGTTTAACATATATAAATAATAGTTTATTTATTGACTTGTCATTTTTTTGTCACATTTGCGTATGTAAATTTTCAATCCTTAAAAACGACGTTGGCTGACTTTGGTTTTGTGACATTGTTATTTGTTAATTTGCTAAATTAAATAAATGCTTCATCAAAATATACGACATAAAAAAATCGAGAACACGCACTCTATGCACTTGTATTTGAGAGAGTTGGGTCTATGCTATACTTAGAGTAACATTCTCTGTTAGTTTCAATACAAAACATTCAATTGATCGTCCGATGATATTCACATACTTTATTTGGGATTCAGTTTATCAATTGAATATCTTGTATTAAAATATAAGAGAAGAGTTACTCGTAGTGTACGTAGCATAGACTAGCCATTTGGGAAATGGAAGTTCTGCGTTAAGGACGAAATCATATATATTGTAATATATATATACATATACATATATACACATACATACAAATTCACAACTTTATTGAAAATTTCATAAAAACGATAGAGCGATTGTGTCTTTGCCGATCATCCTATTTCAATATTTCATCACTTAACAAAAGGAATTAAGGAAATACACAAGTTTAATAATAAAAAAAATCATATTTAAAATTAAATTCGATCGAGTGATACTTTCAATAATAAGCCCCTTCTAGCCTTTTATCATAAACGCATTTGCTTCAAATTAAACTCCGCAGACACTGGTTTTATTGTATATAGTCAGGGTGACCTGGTGATAGTAAATCCAGAGGACGAGGGAGTATCATCGAAGATTCATGCATATCTAGAGAATATGATAACTCTATAAAATAAGATTATCTTTTCCTGCTATTTAGATGTGTCAAGTATGATACAGATTGAATTTCCTGCTATATTGCTTTAGAACGTACATTAACACTTTGTTCAATCACTCAACGGGCGTCGACAAAAGGAGTAATATTTAATATCATGAAGGGAGGATTATGGGGCGTATTTTGTATATGTGGGGTGGTGTTGTTAGAGTATGTGTCAAGCGAGCCAACATTTGACTTGTGTTTTATCGAATCTTGTGTAAAAATAATCTTTATTTTAATATATTTTACGGTTTTATCCTATTATGTCATTTACTTTATTTGTATGTCAATGCAAACTGCATAGATGAAGATATTATATATGTTATGGTACAATGAGTTCGTGCATATGATGACGATCATGAAATTCATTTAAAAATCGATATATATTCTAAATGTGTTCTTAGTCGATTCATCCATCTAAAATAAGAACTAAGGCTGCTCGAGCTTGAGACTATCAATTATGATGTGGTGTACCTTGTTTCATTGGTACGAACATGGAGATGTCAAACATACAAATGAGTGATCGTATGATAAATAACTTAACAACATTCCTTCGAACTTTTTAAATGGTTTGCACTTATCGAATGAATAAGTTCGCAGCTATGGTTGTATACCATTAGTCGTTTGAACCGGGACAACATGAATACTCTACATACCAGCATTTTGCTTTGATTCATTTACTGACTCCACAAGGGTTATCAAGTGGTGAAGTTTGGTGTATTTTGCTCACTATGGATGTAGATTTCATATGTCATAGTATGAGTTAATAATGGAAGGAATCTCTTGCCATAGTATGAGTTGTGCTTTAAGAAAAAGTCTTTTCTTAGTTGCACACATGATGCTACTATGACAACTCAAAGAAACATCACACTGTTTCGAATTCATTTGCAACTCTTAATATACCAATGGTTGCACATTCAATCGGGATATATGAATTGAAAAGACAGAAATGTACGCTAATCATAACATATTTATTCTTGTAGCGACTATCAGTTATACTTAAGAGATCGTGGGACAATACTATTAGATACTCTTACTATGATCTGATGTGTGCCATAACTTGAGTTATGACATTCTTCTAATCACTAGATTGATGCACAAAATGAGGCTAATTAGGGTAAGCCATAAAATACACGTGTTGTTTCGAATCACATGACTTAAATGAACCCATGATTAGTTGTATCGCTGAATCATTGAGAGTCACAAAAATATTGAATTATGTGTTCCGGTTGAGATAGTCGAATTCAAGGATTTGAATTCGATGACTGAGTTTGATGAAGATCAAACATATTGCTGATAAATTCGTTTATAAGTAGATTCCATATTTAGATGTTGTGAAAGTTAGCATAACTGCTAATTTTGTGAGAATAATGAAATGCCTAATTCAGTGAAAGAGTTCCAAAATAGGAACCTTCAAAAACGAAACAGATGAAATTTTGATATTTAGAATTTTCATTTTGCATCGTAATAACGAGTTTTTTACCATCATCACATCGAAAAAGTTTAATCATCAGTTGGGAATATTTTGACGAGGGGAAATCTCAAGTCCTATTTGAAGAGAGATTCTAATATACATGAGAGACTATGTTATGTATACATTTATTAGATTGTATTGTGTTGTGTGTATACTATCAATGTATTGTGTTGTGTGTATATTATCAGCTCTTGAGAATATATGTATACATAACATAGTTTCTCATGTATATTAGAATCCCACGACCGAGCTCCTCCCCACACCGTTCCGACGATTGATTCTAAATGCAAAGCTTCTTTAGATTTCTAATGTAATCTAAGCAAGGAATCCAAATTTTAATTTTGGACTTGATTCAGAGGATTGAAGAACGGATAAGATCTATTTGATAGTTCGTAGGGATTTATAAAAAAAACTATCTCTGCTAGTCCCGAAATAGTTTAGTGTCCAGTTTTTAGAGCGCAAATATAAATATTTCTAAACATCCTATGTATGAATTTGAATCATATGAGACCCAAGAAAGTTTTGATTGTCATAACTGAAACTAATGAAAAATTTTAAACTTTTGATATATCTTGGGCGTGAGAAAACATTACTATAACAATGTTATCATTGTAAAGAAAAAAAGTTTTCTTAAGAAATTCCTGAAATTGCATCGCCAAGAAAAAAATTTCTTAAAATAACAAATTAACGAGCGGCCAAAAACTGTTCGGGCAGCACCTGCCTCTTCAGGAAGCGGCTGCCCTTTCGGGCAACAATGCCCTCTCGGGAGTACAATTTTAATCAAGAAAACAATTTTTTAATGGTGCGGGCATGGTTGTTCTCATAGCCCTTCTCACGGTTGCTGCTCGAAAAGTTTGGGCAACATTCGACACATGGCTAGGGTGATGACCCAAAATATAAGAATAATTTTTGGACCCCAAGCAATTTATAGATTTTTGAAGAATTATATGTCGAATTGATATTTTGTGAATTTAATAGTTTCTTCTTAAAATTAGTTTTTAATAAAATAATGAAATTTTCTTATAAAATAAATAGTTAAAATATGATTTTTTTTACTATTTATGGTTAAATGTATTTTACAAAAAATTTAATTATTAATAAATTAATTGTAAAATTAAATAAAAATATTTATTTAAGTTATTAATTTATCTTGATTATGACTGTTAATGATAAATTTATAAGATACATGATTTAAAGGATAATATATGAAATTATATTTTTATAAAATATGCGATATTATATAGTAAAAGATAATCTAGAGTCATGATCAATTTGTTATGTGTATGTTATGATATTTTTCACTGTTGATTTTGATTATTTGATAATTATTAAAATGAACATGATTTATGGCTTATTCACACACCTTAAATTTATATCACAATGTGTCATAATAATTTAATTTAGATATTAGATTACTGAGAGATCAAGATTTGAAGATGATGGGCCCATATCATCAATAGTTTTGAAAGTCGAAAAAAATATAAAATATTTAAAACTTATATAATATTGGATTTGCATCCCTGCATTTACATAGATTTTGGACTTGGATCCATGTATAATTCTCACAGATCAAATATCTCTTGGTTATCGATAATCTTTTATTATTTATAATGTATGTGATATATTATAAATAATCATTATATGCTTTATTTTTATTATTATAACATGAGTTTCATGAATCCGACAAACATACAAACAAACGTGACACAGTTTTAAAAATTAAATGATGAGACCATTTTTCGAAATTAAATTTTTTATTTTGAATAAGAATCAAAATTTATATGAAGCCCATAAAAAGAAAAATTGAAAGTTTTTAATATTTTCATCCCATCCATCAGTGGTGATTGCATGATGAACGCTATCCGCGATCAGTTTGTGACTCATATTATTAGGAAGCTCCGGAAAGCTATGACTTCCATTGACATTTTTTATGTGAATTACATTGAACTCTCATGACTTCAGCTCATATTATTGTGGGATGTCATGCAGACCGTTCACTTAGATTCGACATTGATGGGTCGGGCTCGACGCGTGAAGAGAACAGTGTCATATTATTGGGCCGTCATCAAAACGTGAGGGAAATTATGTGAGATTTTCACGAGTTACAATTGGACTCTATCTTTTGAAATTTATTGTTGAATTATATTATTCTGGTTTACGATTTAACAATTGCTTTTTGCGTATTCTTTAAGAAAATAAGTTTCCTGTTTTCATCATAGGGCAGTGAAAATGTCAAAATAGTGAGAGATAATTCATAAAACAAAAGTCCAAATTTATTTCTTACAAAATATTTTAGAATAGTCAGTAATTTTATTTTGGTTATATTTTTAGTATATTTACGATGTCATTGCGAAATCTATTATCTATTATTCTCGATCAAAACAAGATAACCACACCAAATTATCATGGCTGAGTAAGGAATTCAAAGTTATTTTAAATTCAGATAAAAATAGCATACATGCTCACTAAAGCTCCTCCAAAAGAGGCATCTACTGATGCTTGTGTAGAATTACTAGCTAAGTTTGATAAGTTGTAGGACCACGATTTGCAAGCTAAAATATATATACTAGCTTCTATGACAAATGAACTAAAGAGGCGGTTTGAGGAAGTCGCAAGTGCTTCTGAAATTTATAGACACTTACAAGAGTTGTATAGTGTTCAAACATGTCTACGTAGGAACGCTGTAGTCAAGTAGTTCATGACTACATGCCTGCGAGATGGAGCTTTGGTCCATGAGCACGATGTGAGAATTATTGGGCTCATCGAAAAACTAGTGTACGTGGACCTTTTCATCCCAAATGAGTTGCCTACGGACATACTACATTTGTCACTGCCAGTCTCATTTGATAGATTTGTGATGAAATTCAATATGATTAAACAAGAAGCAAAATCAAACAAGATTACCTCAACATCTCTGGATTCGGAATAAATAAAAATATAAAATCCAATCAAGAAACCAAGAGGAAGCCCAAGCCCAAAACCAAGAACTCCCAATAAACTGCTCAGTAATCCCATCTGGTTTCTTCCTTCAACTCCGAAAAATGTCGCCTCCTCGATCGTACATAAATCAAATGTAAAAATCAGTTCAAATTTTTTTAAATAGATGAATAAGGACAAAAATTACAGGTAGGAAACGAAAGAAGGGGCATTGGAAAAGCAAGAAAAAGAGGGTGAAATGAATAAGAATCAGCGAAGAATATTGAAGAGGATTACGATGGTATTGATTGCATAGGAGAGCCAGCGAGTTTGAAAACTACGAAGGGACTTAACCGAAACCGCCAAAAGGCAGACCACTTGATGCAACACTTCACAAAGTGGGGTTTATTCAAACTATGATGATTTTTAATGATTTTTAGAAATTAAGATTTTATGGATCTGTTATATTTTTATTGATTTTTATACAATATCATATATTGACAAACAGATTTATGTAGATTTTATAGATTTTTTTTGCAATATTTTTATAGAATTTTGTAAACATTTTATAGAATTCTACTGATTTTGTACATAATCATAACAGATTATTTTGACCTAATAATTAATTGACATAGATAACATATTTGTTGGAACAAAAAATTTTATGTTTTGGTGTTGACAAATAATTAAAGCAAGTTATTTAAGCAAAATTGGTCTAATCGAACAAAACTGATTATTTTTTATCATCAGATCAGTTTACACCAGAAAATCAAACTGGTAATTGGATAAAGCTTTTTCGTACAAAACTGATCGCAGAAGTGTACGACTGTCAGAGAATGTTGGACAAAAAACAAACCAACATGCACTTTCTTTTTTAAAACAGGTCTATTTTAAAACATCTCTATATAGATAGAGATTGATTAAGTTTAGTAAGGTTACGACTTTTACTGAGAATCGAGCATTCAAACTTCCAAATATCTGAACCGAAAATTTCAATCAGTCGAGCACACTTTACAAAGAATTGTATCTAATCATCAATGATAATTAAATGCTAGGATATAACAGTATTATAAATCATTGTATTTAAATAACAGTCTGTATATTAACTATCTTCACATGAGGTGTACTAGGAGTTTCAGTTTGGACTTAGTTCAACAGTGTTTAAGTCCAAACTTAGAGATTATTGATTATGAACTGATGTGATTATAGTCGGGCCATTCCGAGACCAGATTGGGCAAAGCATATGAATTACAAAAATGTTGGACCGAAAGTTCGGCGCCCGGGCGGTAGTTTTTGACCGCCCGAGCGCCCTTAAATAACAAGGGAGGACCGAACATTCCGAGCCCGGGCGGTAGTTTTTGAACGCCCGAGCGCCATTGTATAATACACGAGGGCTATGACCGCCCGAGCGCAGACGGAAATGCAAGAAAAGTTGCCACGTTGCTTAACATGCAAGTTGGATATATATATACACATAACTTAGTTCTTTCGGCAGAAACAAGAGAAAGAACGAGAAAGGGAAAAGGGAGAGTTTGAAGAAAATCCTTACGCCTTTATATTTCGATCCGTCCGTCTGATTTTCAATCTGACTTCAGTACCGAGTTCCTATCGACACCGTTACAACTGGACGTAAGTTTTGTTACGTTTTGTTATCATTTGAAATTATGATACTGCTAGAATCGGATATGATTCATATATGATGTTCTTGACATGTTAGACGTCGTATAATCGAAACCGGATTGAATAACGGATACCGTATAGATTTGTTATGATTTTCTGAGTTGAATTGATTGAGATTGATATCAGATTTGTGTTGTATCGATTATGAGTTGTGAGAATTGATATCTATTGATTTGTATTGCTGGGTATATTGAGATTGTACAGTTATGCTGTTGAAACGGAATTTGATTCAGTTCTAATTATATCCAGTATTGATTGATTGGTTTTTTTATACGATAACCTCGTTATTGTCATTTTCAGATTAAGTATTGACAGATTTGAGTTAGAGACTTCGACAGAGTCAGATTTACAGAAAGAAAGGTATAAGTCAATGTCGACCCGGGAGAATGACTCGAGTGTGAAATACTTGAGTTTCCCTAAACCACATACTTATTGTTATTGTGTGCATTGATTTGATTGATTTGCTTGTTCTATTGATTTATAGAAAGCATGTATTAGAAGATTGGTCTTGTGACAGACGGGCCTGATGGTGATGGAATCGTCACTAACCCATTACACATTGTCAACGAATAGTGATTGGCGGAGGTTGCCAAAGTCTGTGACGGATAGGTCAAGACACTGGATGTTTGGTTTATATCGATGTTTGATTAGAGGTGGATTTACTTCTTTTACTGAAATTCGATATAGTATGCCAACATCTGGAAACCGGGATCCCTAAACTAGGAATGAGTCTAGTCTGAGATATAGAGTCAGAAGTTGATTTATAGATTTATATTGAATTATGTTTTCAGATTTGGATTCATATTACTGATATATGTCTCATGCTTTATATTGATTATATGATTGCATGTATCGTTGATTTATACTGGGATATATTTCTCACCGGAGTTATCCAGCTGTTGTCGTGTTTGTATGTGTGCATGACAACAGGTGGGATAGGATCAGGGTCGAGAAGATGAAGAGACTACGGACTTGGATTTTAGATAGGGTTTGAACACTTGATATGTAGTTGTTAAACCTTAGTTTTAAATTATTTTATATGGTACAAGACTTGTAGTTTGTTTCGATGTATATATTCGAATGAATTCCAGTACGTTCCGCACTTGACACTTGTATAAAAAAAAATTTAGACTCTGTTTATTATAATTGATTTAATTATTCCCACAGACGATTAAGAAATGAATTAGCGTCCGGGTCCCCACACTACTTGTACTATCCAAATCTTCTAGTGGATTATTCTCAATGGGAAGAGTTAGTGACGTATGAGCTTGAGTTATCTGAACATCCAGAAACAAACTCGTGTGTTCCACATTTTCAGTTTACATTTCAGTCTACCTAGTCTAACTAGCTTTGCTTATTTGATATAATCTGTCAGTTTGGTTTCCTTCTGCACACTTGTTAGTCAACTGACATTGAAAATTGATAATATATACAATTCAGTTGTCAACCCTACTAAATTAAATTTTAAAAAAAATTAGATTGTATTTGGTGTTTATTGCAAAGGCATGCCATAATTTTTCTTCACTCATCTTTCATATCATATTATGTGTATTTATTCATGATTGCATGAAAAATATGATACCCTTCCTTTTATTTTCGTTTTTATGGCATATACATGATAAAAATTGAGTTTTCATGCTTTTAAATTCATGGTGTTGTTGCACAAACGGGATGCCAATGTAAGACTATTAGAAGGAATGTTTTTCAATATGTTTAAGGGTCTTAAGATGCATGATGTAGGCTGTTATGGTTCAGGATAGTAGGGGCCGCAAGGTTTTGGTGTTTTGGGGAAAACTAGGGCTCGACTTTTGGGAAAAAAATAGGAAGGAGGCTGTGCAAGGGCTGGCCAGATAAGGGGCTGGGCTCGTGAGAGTCCTAGCCACGAGTCATGGTGGTCCAAGGATAGCTGGTGCGGCTGGTTAGGGTAGGCGCATGGCTAGGGCACTTCCTAGCCGTGGCCGCGCGATTTGGGAAGAACCATTCACGTTCACATGCATGGGCTGTAGGGCTGGTCTAGGAAGGGTCTAAGGGTTCGGTTAAGGTACCAGCAGGGTCAGCTAGGGTGTGGTTGGGTCGGTGAAGGGATAGGATCAAAGGAAATTATGGTTTGCTAGGGCTAGTGTTTGGTTGACTAAGGGCAGAAAATTCAGAAGCTTGCTAGGTGGTTTCTATGGGTTTTAAATGGCTTGATTTGGGTTGCATAGGGTATGGTTAGGTGTTAATAAGCTATGGTTCAAGTTTGGTTAAGTTTCGAGTCGATTCAGGTTAAAACCGGAACGTAAATTCAAATTTAAATACAGATTGAAAAATTAGTCGAGGAGCTTAAATTTACGTCTAAGAAATTTTATGGGTGTATTTTAAGGTGTTATGTTAAGTTTAGATGGATTCGGGGCGTCATTTTAAGGTCCAAGTTTAAATTGGGAGAAAATGGTCATTTTACACTGAAAAATGTTAGAAGTCCTGGAGGTGTCCTGAATGTTGTAATGAATGTTAAAAATGTTTATTTTGAACGTTTATAAAATTTTATGATGAAAAATGAAAAAAATGCTAAAAGACGTTTTCTATTCTTGGTTTAAAAGAAAAATGATGTCTATGCAAGGATTTTTATAAGTGATGAATATGATAAAAGGTTTTGAAGGAGGTGACTTGATTGTGACTAATACGAATACAAATACGAAAATATATGATGATATGTAAGGTCAAGGCTCAGTTGACGAATGAGAGTGTCGTTGATGTTCCGCCGTCTGGTACCATGGTTATACGTAAGATTGATCAATTGACCAACAGCTAATACAAAAGTCACAATTAATGATCTGAATTCAATAAAAGAGAAACATATACATATATGATGAACGGAAAAATTTATGCATGTTCATGAAAATCTATTTTATTAAAAATATTGTTCATGAAAATCTATTTTATTAAAAATATTTTATTCTTGCATGTGAATCTATACGAACTACTTGTTATTACGGTTAAGGTTTGCTGAGTCAATAAACTCATTAAATGTGAATGATGCAGGTGAGAATAATTTTGATGATGATGGATGACTTGATGGTTGAACTGGCAGAACCGATGATGCACATAACCCAATGACCATTGCTAGTTTTTCCGTTATGACGACTTACAATAATTTAAAAATTTTGTGACTTTTATGCTTTTGAGTGGTTGAGAGGATTTAAGAATTTATGCTATTTTAAAAAATGTTAGTTTTAGGTTTGGTTTGACGATGTTATATTTTGCATTACATTTTGGATTTTAAATAATTAGTTAGTGAGTTTACTTTAAATTGTGCAAAAAAAAATATATTAATGTATAAGTATATTTCGGTCGAAAGTTTATAAGGAAGAAAAAAATTATATAGTATATTTTAATGAAAAATGAGCAGTAGACGCTTCATTCCCATCATCTGAAAGATTGTGGGAAGATAAGACATATCAATTTAGAGAGTCGTCTCTACAACAACGTTGCTGATCCAATTATGAAGTCACTAAAAGACAATTGTTTGAGAAGCATCGTGAAACAATATGTATGAGATTTATGGTTAGTTGGCTATAAGTCAATTGGGAGATTGTTAGAGTAGGTATCAGCGAGACAATTTTTGGCTTGGGATTTATAGACAATTGTGTAAAAATAATAATTATTTTAATAATATTTTATGATTTTATCTTATTATGACATTTACTTTATTTGTATACTCATGAAAGATGCATTGGTAAAGATCTTAAATATGTTATGGTACTATGAGGTCGTACACATGATGATAATTATGAAATTAATGTTTAAGTTACTATATATTCTAAATGTGTTTTTGGTCGATTTGACCATCTAAAATAAGGATTAAGACTGCTCGAGCTTGAGACTGGAATATGTGATGTGGAGTACTATGTTTCATTGGTTGGGATATGGAGATTTTGAAATATACAGATAGATGATCATATGATAAATCAGTTAACAACTCTCTCTTAGACTTTTCAAATGATTATCATTTATGAGTGAATAAGCCTACAGTTATTATTGTACACCATTTGTCCTTGGATCTGAGACAACATGGATGCTCTACGTACTAGCATTGTACTTTGGTTCATTTACCGGCTCCATGAAGGTCATCAGGTGGTAAAATTGGGTGTAATTTCGACATAAGTAGGAGATGAAACATTGTAGTCGGGAATTCACCACTCATCTATGATTGTGAATATCTTATATGATCTGATGAGTTAGTAGTGTTGTTTCAAATAACATGAGATGAGTGAACCCACAGCTAGATATATCCTCGAACCATTAAAGGTCATACAAGTATCGAATTATGCGTTCCCGTTGAGAAAGTCGAATTCAAGAAGTTGAATTTGTTGACTAAGTTTGATGGAGATCAAACATATTTCTTATAAAGTTGTTTATAAGTGAATTTCATATTTATAAATTGTGGAAGTTAGAATGACTGCGAATTTAGTGAGAAGAATTCAACTGTCTAATTTAGTGAAAGAGTTTCAAAGTAGGATACTACAAAAAATGAATCAGTAGAACATTTTGATCTTCAAAATTTTCACTTCACATCATAATAACGGATTTTGTACCCTCGTCACATCAACAATATATAATCGTTAATCGAGATTATGATAAAACCAGAATCATGGATTTTTTGATTCATTAGACTTGGAGTTTCCAAATCAAACAATGACTAATAGAATTTTAATCACACAAGAAGAATTTTATAAGGTTCTAAAATCTCATTATTAGATAAAGACTATCTAAATTAACATGTGCAAATTCTCATAAATATTCTGGAGGAGTCTAGAATTAAATTAAATAAAAATTTAATTTATAAATTAAATAATGTTTATTTAATTTAATATGCATATACATATTTTATATGGTGATATAAAATATGTGTACATGACCATATAAAATATGTGTACATGACATTATTATATCATGTATTATTAAAGGTTAATAAATATATTATATATTATTTATATGAGAATTTAATTAAAATGAAAATATAGAGTCCTAATTAGATTAGGAGTCTCAGTCTATACATACACCATAAGAGGGCATAATTAAATAGAGATTTGTTTTCCATAAAATTCCTTCCCTAATTAAAAAAAATGTCAAGGCCACCATAAGGAAAATTAGAAGAGATTTTGGAAATAAAAGCAAATTTGATTTGCTTAATATTTGATTAAGAATCAATATTATTAGTTAATATTTGATTAAGAATCAATTAAGATTAAAAAACAAAATCTTTCCAATTTTCAATAAAAACTCTCGGCCACTTCATTGATTTTAGTGAAAAACATTCGGCCAATTTTAAAAAAGTGAAGAAAAATTTGGCCGCACTGCACCGTTTCTGGATTTTGGAAATTCGGAGGCTACAGTCTCAACGCACAAATCGTTTGTGATTTCTAGTACAATCCAAGCGAGGAACATAGCTTTCGATCGGGGACCTAATTAGGCGATCAAGGCTGAAGAGCAATTCGTAGAGATTTACAAGAAGGACTATATCCGCCTAAACACCGGAATAGTTTGGAGTTCAGCGTTAAGAACGCAAAATTATAATTCTAAACATCCTATGAATGTTTTTTAAACACACGACGCCCAAGCAAAATTTTAAAACTTCCGCCGGTGCGAGAATACGATGTTTCAACAGTGGTATCAGAGCCCGGTTATTCTCAATCGTTTGTTTTAATTAAATTGTGTTGAGTTTATTATTTCTAACCGCGTAAGATTTTTTATGAAAAACGTCCCTAAAAATTATTTTGAAAAATCTATTTTTGAAAAAAAAAATTGGTCTGCCCGGAACTGTTCCTGGCAGACGCGCGGCGCCGCGCGCACACGGATTGCGCGACTATGCGCGCGGCGTGCACACAGCCGCGCCCGCCAGAGCTCAATCGGGTCGGCAGCGATCGGGCGACGCGGGCGGGTGCCCAGGAACGTCTCGGGCAACACGCATGATCATGGGTTTGAATTGTTCGGGCCCAGGGGCGATTTTTTTATTTTTTAAAATTTTGGGTTAAATTGATATTTTGTGAAAATACGGACGATTTTACCCCTACAACAATTTCGATAAAATCAATTTCTTAAAACATAAATAATTGAAATATGATTTTAATTATTTATTGTAAAAGATGTTTTACAAGAAATTTAATTATTTGAAATTAAATAAAAGTGTTTATTTAATTTGATAATTATGGTGGTTAGTGATAACTTAAGAGATACACGATTTATTGATAATATGTGATATTATCGGATTATATAATATATGATATTATATGTTAAAAGGATGATCGAGAGCCATGACCAATGTGCTAGGTATATGTTAGGATATTTTACGTGTTGTAATTTTTGATTATTTGATAATTAAAAGTGGACCTGGTTTATGGTCCGTTCCCACCCCCTAAATTTGTATCCCAATGTGCCATGGATATTTAATGTAAATATTAGAATTAGTGGGAGATCAAGATTTGAAGACGATGGGCCCGATCCTCGTAAAGAGTTTTGAATATCGAAGACATGTAAAATATTGGAATCTTATATAATATTGCATTTGCATCCCTGCATTTACCTAGGTTATGGACATGGATTCGTATGTGGCTCGTACGGATCAATTAGCTCTCGGTTATCGATCATCCTTTATTATTTATGATGTATTTGATATATTAAAAATAATTAGTATGTGCGTTATTATTAATATTATTATTAATATAATAACAAGATTTGCATGAATCCGGCAATCATACAAATAATCATGACACGAGTTTTAAAATTAACGATGAGACAAATTTTTAAAATTAAAATCTCTCATTTTGGATGAGATCCAAAATTTAAATCAAGCCCATTAAAAGAATAATTAAAAGAAAGTTTAATAATTCCTTGCCTTCCATCAACGGTGGTTGCATGATTAACGCTACCCGCGATCAGTGTCTGGCTCATATTATTGGGGAGACCTGGACGCCGGAAAGCTGTGACTTCCACTGACATATTTGATTTTAACTACGTGGAACTCCCATGACTTTGGCTCATATTATTGGGGGATCTCATTACGACCGTCCATTAAGGTTCAACATTGATGGGCCGGGCTCGACACGTGAAGAGAAAGGGGATCATATTATTGGACCCTCCTCAAACGTGAGGCAAAATTACGTAAGGGTTGCAAGGAGTTGCAACTGGGCTCTACCTTTTGGAAGTTATGATCGGCTGATATTATTCGGGATCATAATTTCACAATTGGGCCTTGCATACTCACTAAGAAATTTGGATTTTCCGTTTTTCATCATAGGGTGGTGAAAATGTCAAAATAGTGGGAGGTAATTCGTAAAAACAAAAGTCCATATTTTACGTCTTAAAAATATTTAAAAATAGTCGGCAATGTTTATTCTGTTCCGTATCAATATATTTATGATTTCGTCACGTAATTCATATCTGTTATTAAAACAAGCTAACCGAACACTAATTTTCAAGATTGGCTGGTGAAATTGTTCTAAATTCGGAGAAAATAGCATACACACTAATGTCAGTCTTGCTGAACTGACAAAGCATGCAAGATAGTAGGACCATAGGATGCAAGCTAAAGTGTAATATGCTTGCTTCTATGTCAAATGAACTGTAGAGACAGTTTGAGAAAATTTTGAATGCTGTTGACATTCAAATACACATGCAAGAGTTGCATAGTGCATGAAACTCGCATAATGATGCACGCCAATTTCAAGGAACACATGACTACAAGCATGCAAGATGGGGCTCTTGCCCATGAGCATGGTGTAAGTATGATTGGGCCTAATGAGAAGGAGGTGGGCCTGGAATTTGACAAAGCCCGATAACTCAAAACATGTTTACTTCACTGCAAGAAGTCTGGACATAAGAAATTATCTGGGTCAGAAATGTTTTGCAATGATAAACGAATGTCCAAGTAAACACAATTTCAACAACCAAAAGAAAAAAGATAGTCTAAACCAAGCACATTTGTGACACGTTAGGCTAGGACATATTTCTCAAAGAAGGATCCACAAGCTAGTGGGAGAGGACAATGACACTCCTACTACTTTATGTTGATGACATACTACTCATTGGGAATGATATAGGGATGTTGCGGTCAACTAAAGTATGGTTAGCTGGTAAGTTCTCCATGAATGATATGAGTGAAGCATCATATGTATTAGGAATACAGATCTATAGGGATAGATCAAAGAGAATGCTAGGGCTCATCCAAACTACATATATCGATACCATACTGAGGAGATTTTCTATGGAGGAGTCCAAGAGAGGATATATCCCAATGTCTCATGGTGTGAATCTATCCAAGTCTATGTGCCCTAAGACTGATGAAGAGATGGAAACCATGAACCGCATTCCATATGCGTCTGCCATAGGCAGTATTATGTATGGTATGATATCTACTCGACCTGATATTGCATATGCATTGAGTGTTGCAAGCCGATATCAGTCAAATCCCGGTCCACTGATTGGAAAGCAGTGAAAGACATTCTTAAGTACTTGAGAAGAACTAAGAATCTGTTCTAGGTATACGGGAGTGGAGAACCAAAATTGAAAGGCTACACTGATTCTAGCTTCCAATCAGATGTGGATGATTCGAAATCAACCTCTGGATTTATATTCAAGCTCAATGGTGGTGCTGTCTCTTGGAAGAGTTCCAAGAAGGACACCACAGTGGATTCAACCACTGAGGCCGAATACATAGCTGCATCGGCTGCAACAAAAGAGGGTGTTAGGATGAGGAATTTCGTCCAAGAGTTGGGTGTCATTCCTCAAACAGTTGATCCAGTCTCGGTATACTGTGACAACTCCGGTGCCGTTGCGCAAGAGAAGGAACCGAGATCTCATCAGCGATCCAAACATATACTGAGGAAGTTCCACATAATCCGGGAGATAGTGGAAAGAAGAGACATTTTGGTAGAGAGAGTCGCCTCCGCAGATAACGTTGTTGATCTACTGACGAAGCCCCTGCCAGGACCACTGTTTGAGAAGCATCGCGAAGCAATGGGTCTAAGATCTATGGGTAATTGGCTATAGGGTAAGTGGAAGATTGTTAGAGTAGGTGCCCGGCAAGACAACTTGTGGCTCGGGCTTTATTAACTCTAATATAAAATAATCTTTATTTTAATAATATTTTACCATTTTATTCGATTATGGCATTATATTTTATCTTTATATCCATGCAATCAGCATATATAAAGTCCTTGATTATATTTTATACAAATGAATCGTAATTCGATATTGAAACTCATTTGTAAACAATGTATACTCTAAATTTGTTCCTAGTTGATTCAGCCGCCTAAAACATGGATAAAGGTCGCTTGAGCTCGAGACTAGCATTTGTGATGTTGTGTACCGCATTTCTTGGTAAGGGCATAGAGATGTCCAAACATGCAGATGGGTAGTCATATGATGATTATACCGAACTACCCTCCCTCGGACTTTCCAAGTGGTTATCATTCATCGAGAGGATAAGTCCGTGGTTGTGATTGTACTGTTAGAGTAAGTGCCCGTCGAGCCAAGTGTTGGCCGAGGGTTCATGTTTAAATTCTATGTATAAACAATCTTTATTTTAATAAAATTTGAAACTATTGTTTTGACACTTCTTTATCTGTATACCCATGCTAGTTGCATAGATAAAGTCCTTGAATATACAAATAGTAGAAAGAATATGAGATGCTCATATGATGAGTATCATGAAACTCATATTTGTAATACTGTATATTCTAAACAGTTCCTAGTCGATTCAGCCGCCGCTAAGAAGGATATAGGCCGCTCGAGTTCGAGACTAGTATCTACGATGTGAGTACCATGTTTTATTGGTAGGGGACATTGTGATGTCCGAACATGCAGATATGTGCTCCTTGTAGAGTGCACTGAACAACCCTCCATAAAGGACTTTCCAAGTGGTTCTCACTTATCGAGTGGAAACGTCCTAGTTTATGGTTGTACACCATTAGTCCTTATGACCCGGGACAACATTGAGACTCTATGTGCTAGCATTACACTTTGACTTGTTTACCGACTCTCATGGGGTCATCAGGTGGCAAGGTTGGGTGTTTTGTCGAAACATATAGGAGTCGATGCATTGTAGTCGGGAATTCACCGCTTACCTTCGGGTATGGATATCCTATGTGATCTCATGTGTATGTAGTATGAAATATCTGATCAGAGTATAGTGGTAATTATGAAATGGGTTTCATAGATTACACCATCGATGCAACTACGAAATGACACATAGTATCGATTCATTGACAACTCTCGATATACCAATGGTTGTCGAATCGGTCGGTCGGGATATATGAGTTGAAGGGACCGTACTGTACGCTAACCATAATTGAATGGTTCTTGCAGGCATTATCATTTGATACCTAGGGAATCATGTAAGCGATGCTGCTAGGCGTTTAACATGATTGGTTGGGTACTATCAGACTTGAGTTCTGACGTTCTTGTTATCAAGGAGTTGATAATTAAGAATGGAGCAATTGGGGTATGTTCGAATAAGGATATGTTTAGTCCGAATCACATGGAGATGTGAACCCACGGCTAGTTGTATCAATGAACCATTGAGGGCCACACAAGTGCTAGCTTTCTAGATCCCGTTGAGAAGTAAAATATTTCAATGTGTTGAACAGCTTATAAAGGAGTTTATAAGCGTAAGGAAAAATAGAAGTATGACTTCTATGAGGGAAATGTAACTTTTAATTTGTGGAACACTTTCACAAATTAAAAGTTGGCCAAATAAATAATGTATTTGAAAATTGTGATTTTCATAAACATTATTATGGACTGAATTAAATTAATTCAAGTGTTGAATTAATTAAACACTAGTGGACCTAGTAGAGTCCAAATAATTATATTAATTCAAGTGTTGGATTAATTAAATAACATTGGGCCTTGTGTAGCCTAATTAGAAATAATTATTAAACTAGTGGGCTTGAGTAAAATCAAGTAAATGTTAAATGGTCTCAAATATGTTTGGGACATTTAAATAAAAGTCCATGGGCTTTGTAAATGTTACAAGCCCACTTACATTGCATGCTTGGGAGGTGAAGAGTTGGGGAATACTTTTTATTAAAAAATTGCAAGGCATGCAAAAGGTGGTCTTAACTTTCTCACACACCAAGACAACTCATTCACTCTTTCCTCCCTCCACACTTGGCCGAAATTTTGCACCATTTTTCTCCCAAAAATTTTGTTCTTCAAGTTGTTGAGGAATTCATATACTTCACAAAGAAAATACCTT
The DNA here is from genome assembly GCF_025594145.1 of Primulina tabacum. Taxonomy (NCBI): domain Eukaryota; kingdom Viridiplantae; phylum Streptophyta; class Magnoliopsida; order Lamiales; family Gesneriaceae; genus Primulina; species Primulina tabacum. The sequence goes on from NC_134566.1 coordinate 3,138,424, forward strand.
ACATTTTCTAGTGCAAGTGTAAGGTGGTTCTAGCTTGCAAGTGGTGGGCTTGATTTTGAGCAAGGAGTGCTCATTGGAAAGCTTGTAGATTGGGTCATCCCTTTCAAGAGCTTAGTTTTTAAAACTAAGTTGGAGCCATCATCAATCCTTTGTGATTGATAGGTATATCTTCTAAACACACTATGAATGTCATATTTTGTGTTTTTGTATTTGCTACACATCCTAGTACATGAGGTGTTCGGTTTTCTTGCTGCAAAATAAATTTTGAACTTCCGTTGCGCTTTAGAACACCTAAAACCGATCCCCTTTCATGTACACCATTAGTCCTTACGACCCGGGACAACACTGAGGCTCTATATGCTAGGGCTGTGCTTTGATTCGTTTACCGATCCCAGGAGGGTCATCAGGTGGCGAGATTGGGTACAGTTGCGACACATGTAGGAGCAAGTGTATTGTAGTCGGGGATTCACCACTCGCCTACGGGTGTGGATATCCTATATGATCTGATGAAATAATAGTCCTGGAATCTCTGGCCAGAGTATAAGATGTACGTTGGAGAAGAAGTTCTCCAATGGTACATGCGATTCCACTATTATATGTATCACATAGTTATCGAATTAATATGCAACCCTCGATGAACCAATGGTTTCAGATTCGATCGGGATATATGAGATGAAGGGACTGTACTGTACGTTAATTATAATCGAATGGTTCTTGCAGGCACTATTAATGATACCTAGGGATCATGGGGCGATGCTACTAGACGCTCTTACCATGATCCGATGTGTGCAATCAGAAATGAGTTCTGACATTCTTGATCAAGGAGTTGATGAAAAGAATGAGGTTAACTAGGGTAAACCCGAATAAGAATAAATGTTATTCTGAATCACATGGAGATGTGTAACCACGGCTAGCTGTATCCCTGAACCATTGAGGGTCATACAAGTATCGGATTCTGTGTTCTCGTTGAGATAGTCAAATTTCAAGTAGTTGGAATTTGGCGACTATAGTTTGATGGAGATCAAACATGAAGTTTATAAAGGAGTTTATGAGCTGATTCGATAGGAAGGAAGAAATGGAAGTTAGCATGATTGCTAAATAAAGAAGGAGAGTGGAACTGTCTGTTTGGTGAAGGAGTTCACTAAAACTGGCAGCTGTCCAATATGGTAAGTGAAAATTTTGATATTCGAAATTTTCGATTTTCATTATATGAACAAAACTTGTATCCTTGATACATCGACGCTCTCGGATCGTCGATCGGGATTATAATGAGTTCAGAATCATTTATTTAGTAAATTTGGAATTTACTAATTAAATAAGTGGTGCTAATAGTATTGACTGCTAACATGTACAAATTCTCATAAATATTATAGAGGAGTCTAGCATTAAATTAAATAAGGATTTAATTTATAAATTAAATAATGGTTATCTAATTAAATATACATATACATGTACATATTTTATATGGTGATATAAAATATGTGTATATGATATTATTATATCATGTATTATTAAAGGTTAATAAATACATTATATATTAATTATATGAGAATTTAATTATAATGAAAATATAGAGTCCTAATTAGATTAGGAGTCTCACTCTATACACATACCACAAGAGCGCAAAATTAAATAGAGATTTGTTTTCCATAAAATTCCTTCCCAAATTAAAAAAAAAAAAGTCACGGCCACCATAAGAAAAATTGGAAGAGATTTTGGCAATAAAAAGCAAATTTGATTTGCTTAATATTTGATTAAGAATCAATATTATTAGTTAATATTTGATTAAGAATCAATTAAGATTAAAAAACAAATTCTTTCCAATTTTCAATAAAAACTCTCGGCCACTTCATTGTTTTTAGTGAAAAACATTCGGCCAATTTTAAAAGAGTGAAGAAAAATTTGGCCGCGCTGCACCGTCTCTAAATTTTGGAAATTCGGATGCTACAGTCTCAATGCACAACTCGTTTGTGATTTTTAGTGTAATCCAAGCGAGGAAAATAGCTTTCGATCGTGGACCTAATTAGGTGATCAAGGCTGAAGAGCAATTCGTAGGAATTTACAAGAAGGACTATATCCGCCTAAACACCGGAATAGTTTGGAGTCCAATGTTAAGAACGCAAATCTATAATTCTAAACATCTTATGAATGTTTTTTAAACACACGATGCCCAAGCAAAATTTTAAAACTTCCGCTGCGTCTTGAGTGCAAGAATACGATGTTCCAACCATCTTTATAATAGCCACTCTTATAAATAAACCAATAGAAAAACATGCAATTATTAATTATAAGATGAAAGAACTCCGACCCCTTCCCCATAGCACCGTCGTCACTTAAGAGACCCCATTTTCTATTTTATTTGTTAATCAAGTATTTAATTTCCTCAAAATTCAATAAAAACTTGTCTAATTTCGTATTCAAATAATTTTAACTTGTTCGTAAGTCTAAATTATAGATTTAGAGGGCCAATAATTAAATTTCACTCGCATTCTAAAAAACATAAACATTTATGGACAAAATGTTAAATCGAATATTAGTATTATTATTTGAAAAATGGACATATATATATATATATATATATATATTATATTATATATGTCAAAATCGAGACATCGTTTTAAGCCAAAAGAAATATCCTCTTCACTTGCATGCAGCTTTCATATGTAATAATAATGTTCAGTTGCTCTATTTAAACCCCTCCACCCTCCATCTTGTCCTCTCATTCCAATTCCAAAAGCAATAAACAGCTCACATACACTTGAGAAACTACACATTTATCGATCGAATGAGAATGTGTAATCCTACAGATAAAGATGATTCGTTGCCCCGCAGATGTGTGTGGGTGAACGGCCCTGTGATTGTCGGCGCAGGGCCGTCGGGCCTGGCAGTGGCCGCCGGGCTGAAGCTGCAAGCCGTCCCGTTCGTGATCCTCGAACGAGCAGATTGCATAGCATCTCTCTGGCAGAAGCGGACTTACAATCGCTTAAAGCTTCATCTCCCGAAACAATTCTGCCAATTGCCGAATTTCCCATTTCCCGATCATTACCCCGAGTACCCGACGAAGAAGCAGTTCATCGAATACCTGGAGATGTATGCGAAAAATTTCAACATAAGCCCGCAGTTTAATGAGTGGGTGGAGGCGGCGAGGTACGACGAAACCTGCGGGTTGTGGAGGGTGAGGACGAGCGTTTCTGCCGGGGGGTCAGAGGTGGAGTATATTTGCCGGTGGCTGGTGGTGGCGACCGGGGAGAATGCGGAGCGACTGGTGCCGGATATCGAAGGTTTGAAGGATTTCGGAGGGGAAGTCATTCACGCCTGTGATTACAAGTGTGGGGAGAGTTTCAGGGGGAAGAAGGTGGTGGTTGTGGGCTGTGGGAACTCAGGCATGGAGGTTTCTCTTGATCTTTGCAACCACGGGGCCAAGCCTTCAATGGTTGTTCGCAGCTCGGTAAGCATAATTATAGAGAAAAAGAATATTTCAATTTTGTTTTTTTGTTTGAAAAAGCACTTTAAGAAGCTAGTATGTTCCTACCTTGTCCAGAGTATAACCCGCCATTCTCTCTATGGTTTATATTTTAGGTTCATGTACTGCCGAGGGAGATATTTGGGAAGTCATCGTTTGAGCTTGCAATGTTGATGTTAAAATGGCTACCACTGTGGGTGGTGGACAAGATTTTGCTAGTTTTAGCATGGATGGTACTCGGAAACGTCGAGAAATACGGGCTGAAACGACCATCTGTTGGACCATTGGAACTGAAGAACACTCAAGGGAAGACTCCAGTTCTAGACATTGGTGCACTTGAGCGAATCAAAACAAGGGATATCCGAGTTGTCCCCTGCATTAAGAAGTTTACACGCGGCACGGTTGAGCTTCTTAATGGCGAAAAACTTGAGATCGATTCGGTTATTTTGGCGACTGGATACTGCAGTAACGTCCCATTTTGGCTGCAGGTGAGACAAATTAATATCGAAACTAATAACCGCTACGTATATACTTGTTTACCATTATTTTTTTATTTAATAAAGCGATGACGTAGTTTTAATTTTGTACAGGAGACTGAATTCTTTTCCAACAACGGGTTTCCAAATGCTCCATTCCCAAATGGATGGAAAGGAAAAGATGGACTCTACGCTGTTGGATTCGCGAGGAGAGGGTTATCTGGTGTATCCACGGACGCCACGAAAATATCCCAAGATATTGGAGGTCTTTGGAGACATAATTTGAGGCATAAATAAGAAGCAAGGAGTCCCCATCCACAGAAGATTCATTACAACTTTTCAATCAAAGGGGCCTTGAAATTTCTTTCTTGGCTTCCATTTTTCTCTCTAATGTTTTTTTTTTTTGTTGCCAAATCCTTGAGTGTACAAGGGTGTATAGAACAAATAAAAAATTTGAGAAATGTTACCAGAACTGATAATGTAAAATTCAAATAATAGAAACCATATATAAAAGACACAAAATTTGAATTTTCGCCATCTTGCATAGCTTGGAAGATCAGGACTTTTGTCTTTTACATTTCCATTCATGGCTGCTTGTATGCTAATCAGCCAATGAAAGAAGCCCTTTTTATCCATTTACAAAAATTGAACAATTTATTCTTCTCATTTTACCTAAGAACTTCACTTTTCTAGACTAAAATAATTCAAAAATAAAAAATATCAGTAATTTATCAAATAAATATTTTGTTTATTTCATGGAAACATAAGGACATTTTTTTTAAAAAATTATTGATAACGTTCTTATTTCTTCCTCAGCTTTTCACTAAACCTAACCCTCCAAATTTGGATAACAATTCAACAAATTGGTAAACCCGAGGCTCTCGAAAGTTGGCGTAACAAAGACGTAAAGGGGCGTGAATTGGCCAATTTTAGTGGAATTTGCTGATAATGGCGTCAATGTCGGGGGCGTCTCAGCTCGCAAAGGGCTTCGATTCCCTCTCTGTCGCTCCTCCTTTTCGTACCCAATTTGCCGCTCTTTATCGCCTCCCTAATGTTGTTTCAACTTTTTACTCGGGCAATAATGTTAAACTAAGCAAAACCATTTCAAGAAATTCGCAGCCCATCAAAACGCGGCCGATGTGTTCTGCGTCATTCGGACAGGGAACGGAAGACACCGTCAAGAAGACCGTCGCAGGAAACCCAGTTGTCGTTTACTCCAAAACTTGGTGCTCGTAAGTGTCCACTTTGATTAGTATTCATTTTGTTTCTTTATAAGATGATTTGTGATTTCTGTGAAATTTTTTTGTCGATTCTTTTCTTCGATTTGGTAATTGGGCTTTTTGAATTTTATGATCAAAGGTTCTCATCGGAGGTGAAGTATTTATTGAAGAGTGTTGGCGTCGAGCCATTTGTTATTGAGTTGGATCAATTAGGTATTACTATTCATTCTTTTTTTCCCCTATAGATTATTACTCTTAGAGAATTAAATTGTATCTGCTTAACCCGTATCGTGCTTGCAGTGATACTTTCCTTACGTTTGCTTGAAAATAATATCATCAATTTGAACACCTGTTACATCTGAAAAATAGTTATGAACATGTGAAAAATAGTTATGAACTTTAAGTCATTCCAATCTGCATAAATTTCAACAATTTCACTTCACAAAGAAATGCTTGGTCGTTTCTTTTATTTATTTTTTGAGTGCGTAATGTTTAAAGGGATGCTTCCAAACAAGTTAGATGGAGCTGGCACGATTTGCGTTAGTCTATTTCTTGGATTTTAGTTCATTTTGTTTCCTTGTAGAACGTAATTGGCAACTCATTTATTCAAAAAGACCTTAATCCTTTGTCCCAGTATTTTTCTAAGGGATTTTTTGAATTGTTTATGAGTAAAGAGGAATGAATTGTCCAACCTGAAAAGATTTTATGGTGAGAGTGCAAAAATGAATCCTATATCAAGAAAACTGATGTTAGAAGTGAGCCCGAATAACTGGTGGTGTTACATGAAATTTTTCTGATATTCAGGCTCTCAGGGACAAGATCTACAGAAGGCTTTGGAAAAGCTAACTGGACAGTCCACTGTTCCCAATGTGTTTATAGGTGAGAATTATCAACAATTATCAATGTCGTGTGTATTTCTATTGTTTATGATGTGACAATTACAAATCACGTGTTCATCTCAGTTTGTTATGTGTCATTCTGTTTTAATGCTTTATAATAGCTATTAGCTATGTCCTCATGAAAGGCCAAGAAGTGCCTTTTCAATCAACAATACGCTACTTTCAGAAGATTAATGAATTGAATTTAATGTTAATCTGTCTTGAAAGTGATTACGACAAGCATTGATTGATAAAGAGTAATCATCTTTTTTAATTCTTATATCCATCCATTAAGGAGTTGCATCATTTTTCTTTCGGTTATCCTTGCTTATACAGTATATATTGAAGTTTATCTATAACCAATTTATTTCTTTTTCTTTCCCAGGGGGCAAGCATATCGGTGGCTGTACAGGTATATATCTTTATGAACATTAAGTTGATGGTTGTACCTAATCTAAATTTAGATACTTTCTGAATGTAATTTAAAACACAATTTTTAATTTCTTATGTTTACCGGTGAAGAAAAGAAAACGATTGTGCATAGGGTGATCACTGAATCAGCAAGGGCTTCTAAATCTTACGGGGTGATTGGCTCAGTTAATGCAAATAATGGGAGAATTTACTTTAAACAAATGCTGTATGGCCCCTGAAATTTTTATTTGCCTCATTGTATTTTGTTCAGATACTGTCCAGCTGCATCAAGAAGGAAAACTTGAGCCTCTGTTGGCCGAAGCTGGTGCCAAAAAGTCAGAGACCTAGTCTTGATCTTCTTGTTGTTATGTGTACCGGTTCTACTCGTGCATTGAGAGCTCTCGTAGTTCTGCAACAAAATATGCTACTGTTTATCCTGGGATTCAATAGAAAAAGTGTACTATTCTGTTTGTTCCTAAGTTCCATAACTATGAAATTCTTTATCTTTTCAGGACACATGTCTGCTTAAATGCAAGTTAATTCTTTTCTGATGAATAACTCTCAACTATGTGTATGATTTTTCCACATTTGTTGAAGCTACTTATGTCCTTTTTTTCCAATTATATTTCATTTTAGTAAGGCTATTCTTTAATCTTTCATGAGACCAAACAACTTGTTTCGTCAAAATGTACTCCTTATTTGTGATTAATCTTTAGCATCTGATTGGATTCTTCTGTGGTGGTCTTCTGTTCTTCACTGCCAGAAGATGCCTCGAAAGCTAAGATGCCCTGTATGTTCTATGAGGTTCATATATTTATTGCACTTCTCCAGCAATGAAGAAAAATCAGTTAACCAATGTGGCTAAGGTACATTCTTTACACTAGACTGGAATATCATCCTACCATTTCTTCTTGTATTAATTAATTGTTTATTTTGTCATGAATTGATATTAAGAGTATCGTGATTCATGATTTTTTATCCATGCACTGCAAAAATAGTACAAAATGTTCTTTTACCAGCGAGTGCATCATTCTATATCATCTAGTTCAGGCATGATCATATCAAGAATCATAGGCTCCGTTTGGACAATTATTTGTAAAACGATTTTATAAAAATATATTTTACAAATTTTGAAAGTTGTTTTAAGAATTAATATGCATCTGAACAACCATTCTATAGAAGCTTTTTTACAGTTGCAAATCACAACTTTTTATGCTATTCTAAAAATATCAAAAAACAACCTTAAACCACTCAATTATTCTTATGAAACTATAGTTGATAACTGTTTTTTAAAGAATATTTTCATTAACTTTGTACAAAAAAATTGAAAAACACTAAAAATGTATTTAAAGTTCTTGTCCAAAGAGAGCCTTAATTTGGATATCAAAGTGACTGTTATAATACTAGTTTGTGGCAATGTATTTTTAGAAAATAAAATTTGTTATAAGAGATCATATTTGATTCCATAATTCTGCAATTCTTATTATTTTGTTTCGGTCATTTCCTCCTATCATTTATGTTCCTAAGATATTTTCTTGTGTATGTATAAGAGATATTGACAATTTTCAAAATTCATATAGAAAAGAATTTTTTTTTCTGAGTCATTTGTTCATGGGGACAGGCTACGGACGAATCACATTACTCCTTTGCTTCTTCTTTTTTTTTTATTCCCTACCATTTCACTGCATTAGTATTATTCATCATTTATCATGGCATCAGAACGTGTTGGTCCGACCCTCTTAAAACTTCACAATGATAGTTTTATACAACTCTCGTGGTTAACTAAATGTAACTTGTACCAGACATTACATTTGGTGCCACCATAAATCCAGATGCAGAAAATGTCATGCTACAGGTTGTTCCAAGTTGTATAACCAATTTGCATCATTCTGTTTAAAATGTTGTTTCTTGAAAAGGAACAGAGCAGCCATTTCTTTTTTGTGTAATTTATTGACTATTCCTATATCATATCTGTGTCGAAATTGTTTCTTCCAAGACTACCTAATGGGGTTTCCAGGCCAAGTAATGCCACAGAGTCTGGTTTTGCATTTGAAGTTGGTTTCTACTTCGCCCTCATGCACAATGCCCGGATGAAGTGGTGACATCCAGAGGGATATACCCCACTTTTTGGAATTGCTTATAGTAATCCTCTCATAGTCGTAAGAATTTCCATTACTTTTCTGGGTGTTGTGTTACAATTATTGTATGAAAAGTTTGAGAATGTATAGTCAAATAAGATGAAGCTATTAGGGCATCCCCTGTATTTTTATGGGGATTACAAAGCACTGGATCGAACAGAAATACTCCCGGGTGTAAAATACGGAGGAGCAAGTCTTCACCCGACAAATGTATGTTGGAAAAACTTATTGGTAGTAGGGGTAGGATCGGGTATGGATCCGTCATGTATTCCTTGTACTCAATCTCAGTTTCGATAAAAATTGACTCTTTTTTTTTCTCTTTATCCCATACTAATTGTCGGGACCCGAATTTTCGGAATACCGTAAGGGTAGAGAAAGATATCACGAAAAGTACATTTTTTTAATCCATAATCTCCAAATACATATTGATAGATAAGTCAATTTTTCATAGATGCAATTTTTAATAAGGAGTAAAGTAGACCCGAGTGTAAACGAGTACAAATTGAATAAACAGAGAATTTATAATTCAGTCTACATATAATCAAATTGAAAATACAACAAATAGAGACGATAAACACTTCACAAAGAATAAAACAATTGAACTCGGTTACACCAATTATACCGTCTCGATTCACTAATTGAAGTGAGACTTTCACATTATATGGAATGAATCAGACCTGAAATGTCCGATAATCATGGAGTAGCCGCTTCCCAATCTCTGCAAACCTGAAAAACCAATATAGGAAAAAAGGGCCAATTAAAAAAAATGGGATTAAGACATGAAGAATTTAAAAAACAAGGAGTCTGACTTTTTTTTAAAAAAGGGAGTTGACTCTTGATTACTACATTAAACCTTAATTAAACTTCCAACTTCCTAAATTAATTGTTCTCTTATCTTTCTTCTCATTCCACACACATTTTCCCCAATTATCAGATTCCCAAATTTAAAGAACTCATCTACCCCATCTATTGCTACCGCGTTACATTAAATCGAAATTGACCACTGTTGTTGCTCAGGTGTTGTTGCGCTCATTCCTCAGATCCAGATCTAAATCTACTCCCGCATATCTTGCCCCATTCTTCTGTATTTGAAGATCAATTCGTCTGTATTTGAAGAAAAATCACAGTAAGTTTTCTCCATTTTCTTTGAAGACCAATTCGTCTGTAAGAAAATTCACAGTACATTTTTTTCAACCAAAATTAAGTTGGTCGATCAAGAAGAATTCTTCCTGATCGACCAAACTGTTATTGGTCGATCATGTTTAGTCGATCAAGAAGAAATATTTTCATGGTCGACCACATTCTTATTGGTCGACCAAGATTGGTCGATGAAGTTGTTCTTGTTTTTCCGAAATTAAGTCGGTCGACCGTGATGTATTCATCTTGGTCGACCGACATAATTGCGGTCGACCAATAAAAATATCTTGGTCGACCGACATAATTGCGGTCGACCAAGAAATTTTTATTGGTCGACCAACAAATTTTTTTTTTTGTTATTAAAAAATTTTGCCCATTCTAATTATAATATTTGTTGGTGCATTTTGTATATATGCCAGCAGTTATTGTTGTTCATTTCGATGGGAAATGGGAAGTGACGGAAGGGCTGATATATAAATGGAATCAAGGGACCAATGCAAAGTTTGTTGCTATTCCAGTGGATGATGATATTTGTTATTTTGAAATTTTAAAAAGTGAACTATATAGAGCTGGCAAAGCAGAAGACACTGCTAACTTGAGGTTGGGTTATCTTCTAGATTTGCCGTGCAACATTCAATCAATTTATATAGAGAATGACCATAATTTGAAAGCATATTTGTATCTTGGTTGTCCGAGAAGTAGTCCAGTGATTCAAGTTGAAATTGAATGTGTTGCTTCTTTTGATTCTTTTGATAATGTGCACGGATATGGTATTGATGAAAACAATTGCAATATTAACAAACATAGGCATTTTGATGATTATTTTCACTTGAATATTGTTTCTGTTGATCATAATAATAGCAGTGATTTTTTCGACGAAGCACATAATGTGGATGCCATGCATGTGGATCGTAGTAACACAGACGAGTTATATGATGAAGCACGTAATGACGCAATTGAGGTCGAGGCAAATTTGGTTCAAAGCAATGACACAAATTTGGATGCGGATGTGGATATTGATAATGACACATTTTCATTCACGGATGGTTCAAACTTGTTTGTTGGTCAAGAGTTTCCAAACCGAGAAGCGGTGAAAAAAGAGCTAATTATAATAAGTTTGGAAGCTTGCTTTGAATTTGAGACGGTTAAAAGTAGCCAAAAAGTGTATGCCGTAAAATGTGTAGTGTCTGATTGTAAGTGGAGAATCTGGACCTCTTTGATTAAGAATGATTCACGTGCATTCTCCGTTCGAACATATTGCAATACACACACATGTGGTTTGATTGGGAGACGAAAGAGAATCCGTGGAGCGAGTTCTGCTGTTGTTCGTGATATGTTGGTGGATAATTTTCAAGGTCATCCAGTGCCAATTGTACCAAAAGCGGTGATGGCAATGATGCGCAATAGTATGAATGCTAATATATCATACTACAAGGCTTGGAAAGGGAAAGAATTAGCAGACAATATGTTGAAAGGTGATCCTACGCAGAGTTTTACTAAATTGACTTGTTATTTGCACATGGTTGAGCAGATGAATCGAGGAAGCATAACAGACATATTTGTCGACGAGGAAAATCGATTCAAGTATAAGTTTCTTGCTTTTGGTGCATGGGTTAGAGGATATCGAAGTATGCGAAAAGTTGTATCAATTGATGGTACGTGGTTGAAGGGCAAGTATAATGGTATTTTACTGGTGGCATCGGCACAAGATGGAAATTATCACCAATATCCTTTGGCGTGGGGAATCGTAGATGTCGAGTGTATTTCTTCGTGGAGTTGGTTTTTAACGAAGTTGTTAGAAGTAGTACCAGACGAGGATGACTTGGTGATAATTTCTGACAGAATCAGGGGATCATTAATGTGGTTTCTAATGTCTATAGAAATGCGCATCATGATCATTGTACGTGGAATTTATCCCAAAACATGAAGACTAGATGCAAAAAGAAGGGTGCAACCGAAATGTTTTTGCACATTGCAAAAATTTATAAAACCTTCGAGTTTGATATTGCATACAATGATTTTAGGAATAGATATCCTGAGCCAGCGCAATTTTTGGACGAGAGAGACTCACTTGATAGATGGACTCGAGCATATTGTCCGAAGACCCGTTACAATATTATGACGACAAACAGGGTTGAGTCGATCAATGCTAGACTACTTGAAGAAAGGAAGCTGCCAATCATTGCACTCTTAGATTCTTTGCAGAAACTGGCCTCATCTTGGTTTGCCAGATATCGCCTCGCATCAATTGCAAGTAACACTAACTTGACCCCGACGATCGAAGGGATTCTTCGTAGCAGGTTCACAGATGCCCAAGGAATGTAAATTTTTGAATTAAGACGTCTGGAGTTTGATGTTAGGAGTCGTGGACATTCGGCCATAGTGGACCTGGAATCAAAAAGATGCACATGTCGAGTTTTTGATATTGATAGAATCCCATATGCTCATGCCATCGCAGCCAGTTGGTTAGCGAAAATTGATTTATATGATATGTGTTCAGAGTACTATTCTACAATGTCATGGTGCATGGCTTACTCAGAGACTGTGTATCCCGTTCCGAATAAAATGAATGGCCACACAACATTAATTTTCCACTGGTGTTGCCTCCTTTGTTAGAGAAGAGAGTTTGCAGAAGAAAGCAAAACAAAATTCCTTCGATCGGTGAATTCAGCAAGAGATAGCTTGAGGGTCGACCATGAGCCTAATGGTCGACCATTAGCTTGATTGGTAGACCATAAGTTTTTTTTGGTCGACCATCAAGCTCATGGTCGACCATTAGCTTGATGGTCGACCTTTAGTTTTTTTTAAAATTAATATTAATAATTGTCGAAAATATGTAACATAATTGTGAAATTAGGATAGTTGTGAGATTATGATTCCTTGATTAATATGTAAATTAAAACATATAACGTAATGCAATTACGATTCATATTTTTTGTTGTGATTCATATGTAAATTAAAACATATAACGTAATACTGAGTTTGTGATTCTGTGATTAATATGTAATTTAAAATATATAACATAATCCTGAAATTACGACTCATATATTTTTTTTAAATGTAACAGTTGTGAGATCGTGATACATGTCTATTATTACATATAATATAATCGTGAAATTGCGATTCATATTTTTTAAAATATAACAAAATAGTTCGATTGTGATTCCACGATTAACAGGTAACTTAAAATATATAACATAATTATATTTTTTAAAATGTAACAAAATACTGAGATTGTGATTCTGTGATTCATATGTAATTTAAAACATATAACAGAATCCTGAAATTACGTTTCATATTTTTTTTAAATGTAACAGTTGTGAGATCGTGATACATGTCTATTATTACATATAACATAATCGTGAAATTGTGCTTCATATTTTTTAAAATATAACAAAATAGTTCGATTGTGATTCCACGATTCATAGGTAACTTAAAACATATAACATAATCATATTTTTTTAAATGTAACAAAATACTGAGATTGTGATTCTGTGATTCATATGTAATTTAAAACATATAACATAATCCTGAAATTACGATTCATATTTTTTTTAATATAACATAGTTGTGAGATCGTGACACATTTGGTTTTTTAAATGTAACATGTTTGTGAAATCGTGAAATAATGTTATATGATGAATCATGAATTTAGGGTTCTAAACCCTAAACCCTAAAACCTAAAGCACAATGGTCGACCAAAAAGACAGTGGTGGTCGACCAACAAAAGCTAATGGTCGACCAAAAACGGTAATGGTCGACCAAAAAGCTAGAGTGGTCGATCAAACAAGCTATTGGTCAACCAAAAAAGCTAATGGTCGACCAAAAAGCTAGAGTGGTCGACGAAAAAGCTAATGGTCGATCAAAAAGATAATGGTCGACCAAAAAGGAGAGTGGTCGACCAACAAAAAACCCCAAATAATTACATAAGAAACAATGTACCAATAATTACATGTAATTGTCCGATACATCACAATAATGACCAATCATTAAGGAACATCTTACAAGCTAAAAAATATCTAAACTCAGATACTAATCTATCATCTAAAGTTAGTACTACTTGCGCACTCTTCCTTGACAAAGAGTATCCAGCAACAGCTAACACAAATGCTCCGGAATCTTCACTGTGAAAAAAGAAAAGAAAATGAGAAGTTAATATTTACTGTAAAATTAAAAAAAAGAATAATGAAGTTATTATATTTTAAATAGAAAGTTGACAACGTACTGTATAATCTTGGCACGGAATTCATCATGTAGTTTTATATTCCATGGCCTCTCGGGGTGTGGGTTGTTCCCAACAATGGATAGCAGACGAGCAGCGTTAACAAGTATAGGCTCTATTTCCTCATTCAGATCTTTGAATTTGGGATCATGCCTTTGCTGCAAGTCATATATAATGCACTTATTCACCCCTGTAACGAGTTTTAGCAAAAACCAGCGCCCATCTCTGTCGACAGGGTGAGAATTCTTCGTGCCTTTTCCTACGAGAGACACGGTCATTCTGGATCACTACCTTTGACTTTGCTCACAATCCCTACCAGATTTATGTTGATCATTTTATTTATGAGTACGATGAGCGAGTAAGCAGAATTATCATTGAACTGAATGCACTTGGGAAAGTGTATTCAAATAAAAAAGTTGCGTTGAAGGTGGTTCGAGATCTCCCTAAAGAATGGGATGTAAAAACGATGGCTATGAGAGAATCCAAAGACCTAAATAAGATAGAATTACATGACTTATTTGCTGATCTCAAAGCTTATGACCTCGAACTGCAGACAATAGAAGGAGAACCTTCAACACCAACAGTCACAGCTACTCTAAGTGCCATCAAAATGGAACCAACTGGTTCAGTTGAGAAGACTGCAAAACAACTGAGTAATGACGCAATGTTATTAGTTGTCAAGAAATTTGGAAAACCTATGAGAAGAAATCGAAGTTATTTCTAACGACAATATCAGAAGAATAATTCAAAGAAGAGCCAAATTCTTGCTACAACTATGGAAAGACATGACACTTCATTGCTGAGTGTCCTAAAACAAAGAAGGACATTTGATATTCAAATGAAAAAAGAAATAATTGAGTTGAGTTGAGAAAAGGAGAGAAGTATGATAAAAGATTATTCAAGAAGAAACATGAGGTCCTGCTAGCTAAAGAAAGCAAATCCAAATGGGCTGAGACTGAAAGTGAAGAGTCTCAGTCTGAGAGCTTGAGCATCTCCAACGATTAAGATGAAGTAAAATACTTTATGGCCAATGATGCCGAACTGGAAGCAACCAATGAACAGGTGACAAGTACATCAGCAAAAAAATCAATTTTGTACTTGGAAAGTGGATGCTAGCGAAACATGACAAGGGATGATGATTTTCTATCCCAACTAATCAAATATTGTTGTCCAAACTTCAGTTTTGGAGACAATTCTAAAGGTAGAACTGTGGTATAGTGTAATAACCTCTCGACGTCATCTATAAAATGATCAATTGTAACAACTTTAATGCAAATATGAACAATAAACAAGGTATAGTGTAATAACCTCTCGACGTGGTCGCCTCGCCTCGCCTCGCCTCCTGATATACGCGCATCTGGAGTCACTTGAATATCTAAAAACAAAAAGTATATTGTTTAATATACTATACATAAATATAAATATAAAAAAAGTGCATTACCTCACCTTCTGCGGACTCCTCTGGAACGCCTAGAAGGTTAGGCTAAAATATCTGTTGGGTTTGGCTACTACTGCCAATTTCCCTACCCAAATTATCATCCACACCTAACAGCGTACATTAAACAAATTAAAATAATAACAACTTTAATGCAAATATGAATAGACAAGGTTTAGTGTAATAACCTCTCGACGTGGTCGCCTCTCCACCTGACTTACGCGAATCCGGAGTCATTTGAATATCTAAAAACAAAAAGTTTATTGTTTAATATACTATACATAAATATCAAATCAAAAAAGTGCATTAACTCACCTTCTGAGGACTCCTCTGCAATGACCGGAATGTTAGGCTCAAATAAATGTTGTGTTTGGCTACTACTGCCAATTTCCCTAGCCATATTATCATCCACACCTAATAGCGTACATTAAACAAATTAAAATAATAATGAGAATTCTACTAAATCATTCTATTACAGAAACATAAATATAATTAATAAAATTAACTCAACAAAATCTGCCTCGGATGATTTCCTCTTCCGCCCTCTGCTATAGGCTATGTTATAATCTATGTCCTGCTGCACTGACATGTTAGACCTCATCTCAGCAAAACCAGCTCTAATCTGTTCAGTCAAACTCAATCTCAACTCATCGAGACCAAGATTGAAACTCGACTTCAAGTCATCTAAAGCTTGATTTATAATCCTGATACACGCTCTGGTCTCAATAAATCCCGCTGACATCTTAACATGCATAGAAGTAACGGAATCCTCCAACGCAGTCAATCGCCTCTCAAAACGATGCACCAAGGGTGATGGGCGGCGGGAAGTATTGAGTCCAAAGTGGACTCTAGGACCCGTACGCATAGGAGAACTGGTGCTAGAGCTGGATCTATTGAGATCACCAGAGCGGGTGCCGGAAACGTCCGGAGATGCAAGTACAGAAGGCGTGTGCTGGACAGAGGGAGGTGAATGTGCAGAATGCATGTGCTGGACTGAGGGAGAATCCAGAGGGTGCTCGCTACATATGAATGTCTGACTCTGCCTCCAGAGCTCGAGTACCCGAGTGGTGACCGCATCGGGCACAGAATCAACAAAAACCCCGGTCGTATAATACGCTGAAACGAGCTCCTCTGGAGTAGGAGTCAAACATCCAAGACAATCCTACATTTAATTAATAACGTATCAGATTAATTAAAAATTAAGTCCACAGTTATTATATCAAATCAATTCATATTACTTACATCTATAGCACAATCATCAAAGGCTGCAGTGACATCAATAGCAGTTGGGGCACGGTTTGACGACCACGTGTTAGTCACCCACTGAAACATCCTGGGCAACATCAAAACGTCCACATCTCTTTTCCTTGCAAACTTTTGTGCCACGCTCAGATAATATTCATAAGCGAGGATCTGTAACATAAATTTAGAACAATGTTATTAGTAGAAATAAAGATAACAAATTGAGTTTTAACATTCAAAAAATAATATAACTGCAGAGGCAGCACAAAACCACCGACAAGGAAGCTGCCATCAACTTCTTTCCGACCCTGTGCCTCGGTGAGGTAATTATATCGCCCTAAAAGGTCCTTCTTTAAACATCGAACCGCATCACGAAAGGCTACTCTACCCCACGGATAGCTGTTAAACCTATCCAAATCATCTATAAGCCTCAGGTATTTAGGATCGATCTTATTCGTTTTTTTCCTAGTTCCCTCACCGAACACAAAACAAAAGAAATAAAGACTGGCCATCTTTAACTTCTCCACGTCTACACCAGTCTCATTCTGCACTTGAACACTCATCTTTGCCTCCAAATCACTCAAAACAATCTCAGACTTACCGGCAAAGTGTCTGAAGCCAAAGACACCTCCCTCTGGTACATCTACAGGCTCTGTACCGCAATCGATGCCGGTTATTAAACAATACTCTAACAAAAAAAATCTAACCGGCCTCTTGCACACCACCATCCAAAACTCATCACTACCCGTGTCAACTATCTGATTACTCATCAAATACCACATAATTTGACTACAAATATTAAAATCTCTATGCTACCTTACCAAATTACCAAAAGGAGACTACTCCAAAAAAAGGGCTCTCTCGTCGTTGTTGAGGTAGTGAAAAATCTTCTCCGAAACCTCTTTATATCTTGATTTGAGTGTCAACTTGCAGCGAAAAATTCATCCCTGCCTACTTTTCTCGGCAAATATACCTGTCACAAATACAAATATATTAGAATAAAAAACTAATGTTAAACTGAACCAGCAAGCGTTGGTCGACCAACCCACGCTTGGTCGACAAAGAAGCGTTGGTTGACCATGGCTTCTTGGTCGACCAAGCATTGGTCGACCAACCCTCGCTTGGTCGACTAAGAAGCCCTTTCTTCCTCAACAACTCAACACACGCACCCTTTCTTCCTCAACACGACGGTTCAACCATTTCTTTCTCAACACACGCACGAAGAATCAAATAACATAATAAAAGTGAACATACCATATTTTGGTCAGCCATTTCTCGGATGCGTTGCAAAAAAAAATATTGAAGAAGGGTTTCGTCGATTCAGTTGCGCGGATTTAGTCGATGGGAAAACGAGGGCAAGTGAGTCGACTGCGTAGGGTTTACAGTGAAGTGAAGAAGTTTAGAAGAGTGAAAAAGGATTAATCAATTTTAAGCATAAAGTATAGGGACATTTACGTAAATTGACATCTGAATCCTTTTTTTTTAAATAAGTCACAAAGGACTCCCTTTTTCCTAAATTTCCCAGGAAAAAACTCGTGGATAAAATGGATTTTCATTTATCAAAACATCAATTCATAAAAATTTTATTAACCTTCAAAGATTTTCCTCCCAATGGAAAAACTGGATCGATCTGATTTTCCTCCCGCTGAAAAAGATGGATTGACGTGATTTTCCTTTTTGGTCAGAGACTCAACTCTTCTAGTTTAGGAAATTTGGAGAGGAATGAAAAAATGAGAGCTCAATGTGTTAGTCAAGTAAGTTTGGCCCAATGTGTTAATAATTCTATTAATAAAATATATTAAATATTAATAATATTATTTTAGGTCGGAACGTGAATAAAATTGGGTAAATAAAATTTTTCCGATCCTTCTCTCGACATTGATATGGAGGGGACAAATTCCAAAAAATCGGGTCGAGAAACATTTGGGTAGGTAAAGATTTGGGATGGGAACAGGATGAGATTCTAGATGAGTTGGGATTTTGGGTTTTTTTCTAGCCTTAATTTGCAGCTTTTTGTTTTATTTTTAAATTTTAAGCAAATGTTTCAAGAAATAATTTTGGTAAGTAGAATGGTTTGTTTTGCGTCTTTTCGACAAGACAATAATTTGAAGGTGCATGATGTGGGGGTGTTCAATATGGTTTGGCTTCATATGATTTTAGATCAAATATCAGATCAAATTATATTTGATCGACTACAAAATTTCAAATCTCAAACCAAACCATGTTTTCTTAAACCAAACCAAACTAGGAATTTCGCTTTGATTCAGTTTGGTTTGATTTGATTTGGATTATTAATTTTGTCAGGACAGAAAATGAGTTTAGAAAAAATGTTAATAAACTCTTACACTTGAGTTGGCCTTAACAGTAAACTGTTAATGCCTGATTTTTGACTGGCTAGGCACAACTTGTGGGGACCCGGACGCTAATCATCCTCTTAATCATCTTTGGGATTTAATTATCAATTAAGGGTCTAAATTTTTTTTCTTTTTAAAAATGTAAGTGCGGAACGTAATGGAATGTAATTAATATACATCTCAGTATATAAGTACAATAATGTACAACAATTATTCAAACTAGTCTAAGGTTCAACTACTAAATTTCAAGTATTAAACCAAGTCTACAATAAGTCCGGAATCACCACTCTAAACTCGTCTTCTCTCATCATCTTCTTGACCCCGATCATGCCCCACCTGTTGTCATGCACACATACAAAACAAGACAACAGCCGGATACTCCGGTGAGAATAAATCCCAGTATAAAACATGTATACATGCATGTCATGCAGTTTAATACAAATCATAACACATAATCAGTAATTATGACACATCATCGAATACAGATAAAACAATCTGATTCTTACTCTTTAACTTGACTCGTATCTAAGTCTAGGGATCCCGGTTTGAATAAGATGTAACAGGTCTCCCACCTACTCTCCCAATCGGGGTGGCGTTACATCTTATTCCTAAACTTCGGTCTGGTCTGTATCGAAATCTACAATCGGAGTGAATCTGATCCGAAGCATCGATATCACCGAACGTTTAGAAAATTGGCGTATCTACCAATGACACTCCTATCTCAGTACATATATATAAATCAATATAAAGTACAAACAGAACAAGTATGTGATTTTGTTGGGAAACTCAAATTGAATCTCATTTGAGTTGTGTCTTCCCCAAACAAAACATGAATTATACCTTCTTGTCGTTCAGTCTTTATCGTGATCGAAGTCTCGATGTCGAATCTGTCAATATCAAATCTGAAATGGAAATGTTGAGATGCATTCTATCAATCTCTATTCAATTCAACACATCTACGAATCAATGATCAATCTTGACGGTATAACGGCGTAATCTTTCGATATCGATCAACTCAAACAATAATCAATAACCATAATCCAAAATCTTCATGAATCACATGTACTATTCTGAAATCTGCACCATCTCAATTCCATACATGCTGGAAAATCATAACAATCACATATGATATTATTTCTTCTATCCCTTTTTCCACTATATGTTCACAATAATCATAAGAACACAAAATAGAAACCAAATCTGATTTTCTTTAACAGCTCAACTTCAAAACATGCTGAACTTAATAAAACATATACCCTTTTGAAGCCCTTGATGCAAGGAATAAGAATCTCCACTTGGTTCACAATTTGGACATGTAATTCTTTCACAATTCAAAATCTCCCACAAAGAAAGCTTGAAGGAACTCTCTCCTTGTTCTCATTCTCCGCTGCTGGAAGTGAAGGAAGAATGACTCATGCTTGAATTATATATATACCATGCCATGTGTCAACTTAAGAAACAAAGGTGGATTTCTCGCATGCAGCACCGCGGGTGCGCTCTCTTTCCACCGCGGGTGCGCTAAGCTCTCGCCACCACTTTTCATTTTTCACAATTCGACGACTGCGGGGGCGGTGTCATGTGGACCGCGGGCGTGATCTTGGTTCGCACCAAATTCCCTAACCTACTGGCCATCAACCGCGGGTGCACTGCTTCTTGGACCGCGGGTGCGGTGACCCTACTGTAAAAATGCCCATTTTTCTGTCCGTCAACCGCGGGTGCGGTATCTTTCATGGTGCGGGTGCTGTCTTCCTTGCATTAAAAACTCTAATTTCTCATGTCTTTTCCATGTCTTTCCTACTCCCATCTCACTTAGTGCCTCTCATTACATGTCATGCATACTTATATCTTCCGAATATCACATCAATGAAGACTAATAAATCTCAAGCCTTACACAACTTGACAACTGAAAGTCGCGAAAAGGTCTGGCTGGTACTGCTGAGTTAAATATATTCAATTGATTGTTCTCTTAACAAAATAAACAAAAGATTAACTGAAGCAGAATTATATTAAGATGCATAAAATAAATAACACAAGATATATGGAAGTTCGAAGACAAAATCCATCTATGTCTCTCCTTCTATCACTCAAAGAAGAAATTCACTAGAAGACTTTGATTGTTAAAAAAAATTGCAAAAACCTACTTCAGCTTGGTATTATCCAATACCCAACATTGACACTCCTAATACATCACCTGCAATGTCCACTATTTTTAAACGTGAAAAACCTACTAATTTTTTTAAGGAAATCTCTTTCTACCGGGAATTCAAAAAGCTTTTTTTAAAAACAACAAATAGAAATTCTTATTTAAAATGACTGAACATTCCAACATCCAAAAATAATTTAACATCTAAAAAGTGCATAACATCCCTAACTCGTCAATTAACAAAATTCTACGTCAACCATTTAACATGATCAACACTAAATTCAAAATAAAGAATAAAAAATCTCTAATTAAATAATTAACAAAATTTTTAAAACTTTGACTATCAAGCTAATACAGAAAATAATGTCCCTCGGGAGTGTACTATCGGACTCGATCCAATCAAGCGTCATCGCCTCCCTCAATCTCATCCTCACCTGTAACATTCAAACCTAGTGAGTCTAATGACTCAGCACGTTCTAAACATGAGTAACAAATAATACATATACAAGCACATGCATTAAAAATCATACTTTTATTCAAAATAAGCTAGCATAAATTTGTAAGCATAATTTAATCATAAATCGTCAAATCGTAAAATTTTCAATCTTTTATTATTTTGGGTGAAGTTTGATCTTTGAAAGTGACTAGCTGTATCCTCTGGTCGACTAATCAGTCTTAGCTCACTATTGCGCATGGGGACGAGCACTAGGCAATGACTAAAATGGAAATACGATCGTTGGGCTCCCTCTGTTGTCTTCTCCCTCACGATATTCCCAAAAATCAAATATCATATCCTTTATGTCAAAGTCAATTCACATCGTTCAAAATATTTTTCATTTTCTTTTCAATCATAAAATATTGTGTTATTTTCACATTTGAAAAATAGCATATTTAACAGTGAAAATTGCACAACTTTATCATAAATCAAAAAATCTCATATTTTCATCATAAACGTTTTAAAATATCATTTATCATATGTTAATATCTTTTTGTACTACCTAAGTGTAAAATGACAGTTTTGCTATTGTGCCCTAAAATTCTAGATTTTTGACTTTTTCTCACTTTTGTTGATTCGAGATTATCCCAAATAAATATTTAAGCTTAAATTTGACTTCTAATAGTTTTATTTAACGTAGAGTTTACTAAATTGTAAAGCATTTAAATCTCGAATTAATCCCAACTTTAATATTTTCTTTCCGAACTTTAAACATAAAATTTTATACCTAAAATACCCTCATGAACCATGAATCGACCCCCGTGAACCATGGTTTGAACCACCATTTCCATAAACCGAACCCTAGTTTGTTTATGTCGAGCCATCCCTCGATTTCCTCGAGCCACCTCGAGCCATCATGGACCTAACCTACCGTTGACCCTCGTGGACCCTCATTGATCGCACCTAGCCCATATAACCATCCTCTAGCCCATGCAAAAGCCCAAGCGCTTGTCTCTCAGCCCACGGCCCTTCCTCCTTGATTTTTCCTAGACTCTTAGTCCTACTAGGACTCTCCTAGCTCAGCGACCAGCGGCTCCCCAGACTCCTAGACACCACTGTAACACTCTCCAGCCCCTTCTTGCCAGCCTAAACCAGCGCCGAGCCCTCCCTCAGACGCGAAGCCACCCTTGCGCACGCATGAATGCGCAAGGACACCTAGGGCTCGCAACTACCCTTCCTTCGAACCATGCTGCCCCAGCCTCCTCGGGACCCAACTAGGACTCTATTAGACCTTAATGGACTAGCCCTAGCCAACCCTCCATCTGAGCACTGCGCCTCCCCTGCAACTACACCCCCTGCGCGCAAGCATGGGTGGAAGAGTCCTTGTGCCATTGGGCTCTTCTTTCTTTGCTGCCGCCGAGCCCCGCCGCCATCTAGCCCTTGATTTGTTCCTAAAATGACTCCTTTACGACCCATAAATGTCCCATTAATGGCAGTGTGTCTTTATGATTCATAATGTTTTTTCAATAAGCGTAAAATTATCAAAATTTTGAAAATATTTGTTCTATCATTAAATGGTTCATGCTTCAATATTTTTCATGTAAAAATAATTAAAAGAATCATAATATGATTTAAATGATGCATCAAAGGAATTTAGAAACGTGCCTTTACGTTTTAGAACGCTCGAATATACGATAGTCAGCGTGGGGCGCGAAGAAGGACGAACGGGTGACGAAGACTCCTTGTTTCTTCCTCCTCAAAATTTTGAAAATATGTGTGTGTGGTGTGTGTGAATTATTGGCTGATAGCTCTAAAAAAAACCTAGGATTTATTTTTTATAGATTTTAATTTGCATGTTAATGGGCTTAGGTTTTGGGCCTTTGGATTTTGGAGCAATTGAGCCTACTAATCTTAGGTAAATTAGACTCAATTACACCTATTTAATTGAAAAATAAAAGTTTATAAAAATTATTTTTCAAAAATAATAATTTCAATCTTTTAAAAGTCTCTCGTTTAACCAAAACCGGCTTTCTGGATAAAATCAAGCTCGTCTCATAAAATAATTTGAACTCTACCATTTTTTTAAAAAAATAATCATATTAATAAGCATTTTTATTGAAAAATATTTATTTTACCTTTGTCGTCCCGGTCTCTTTTCCACAGCCTATTATCGAATATTTGGATAAAATCTACAGTTTTCATAAAATCATGCAATTAAACCCTTAATCATGTAGTATGCATCATGTAAAAAAAATAAAAAACCAATTAAATAAAGCAAGTAAGCAATTTAAATCGTTTGCATGCATATTGTTTACGTGGGTTGACTTTTGGACGTTTACAACTCCTCCCCCTTAAATAAAATTTCGTTATCGAAATTATGACTTACTGAAAAATTCAGGATAGCGACTCCTCATCTCTGACTGAGTCTCCCAAGTGGCTTCTTCCATCGAGTGATTTAGCCACTTGACTTTGAAATTTTTTACCACCTTGTTCCTCAACCTTCTTTCTTGTCTACCCAAGATTTGAGTATGTCTCTCCTCATATGACAGATCTGGTGTAAGTTGTAATGGCTCAAAGTTCAGTACATATGAAGAGTTTGACATGTACTTGCGGAGCATCGATATGTGGAAGACATTGTGGACTCCTGCGAGATTAGGTGGCAACGCCACTCAAAATGCTAATGATTCCACTCTTTCGAGTATCTCAAATGGTCCAATGAATCTTGGACTAAGTTTGCCTTTCTTGCCAAATCTCATAACACCCTTCACTGGTGCTATCTTTATAAACACGTAATCACCTATTGCAAACTCGAGATCTCGTCTTCTTTTGTCTGCGTAGATCTTCTGTCGACTCTGAGCAGTTTTTATTCTATCTCGGATCTTGGCGACCATTTCTGCGGTGTGCTGAACTATCTCGGGTCCCATCGTAGCCCTTTTTCCTACCTCGTCCCAATGGATGGGCGATCTACATTTCTTTCCGTAGAGTGTCTCGTATGAAGCTATTACTATAGACGACTGATAGCTGTTGTTGTAAGTAAACTCCACTAGAGGTAGTTTCGGTTCTCAACTCCCTTGAAAATCGATCACGCATGCTCGGAGTAGATCCTCTAAGACCTGTATGACTCTCTTAGACTGACCGTCGGTCTGAGGATGAAATAAAATGTTGAATAGTAGTTTAGTTCCCAAGGCCGCATGTAAACTCTTCCAAAAATGATGAAGTGAATCGCGTGTCTCGGTCCAACACTATAGATACTGGAATCCCATTCAGTCTAACTATCTCTCGAATGTATAGCTTCACATACTGTGTCATGGAAAACATCGTCTTAACAGGTAAGAAATGTGCTGATTTAGTGAGACGGTCCATTATTACCAAAATGGCATTGAGTCCTTTCACCGTCTTTGGCAATTCTACCACGAAATCTATTTTAATGTTTTCCCACTTCCACTAGGGGATGGGATGAGACGTCTACTACTTAAAATACTACTAGAAATTTTTTTTGTAAATTCATTTTTGAAAATGTACATCTTTAAGCTTGCATGCGATAAAAGCTGAAATTTCATATTTTTAAAAATAAAAGTATTCAACAATCAATAAAAACACTGCAGATAAAAATAGGCAAATCATCATCCATAATCTTACGTTTTAAAATAATGCAAATATGACAGTCTGATCCTGTCAAGCATCAACATAATAAAAAGACATAGTATGAAAATATCCAAAAATCACTCCATCTCAAAAACATGATGTGCGGAAAATACGGTCCTCGGGTTCGCTTGCGAACAACCAACTCTGCCTACTCAGTATTCGGCACCTCGAATCTCCTGATCAATAGGCTCACCTGCATCATTCATACCTAGTGAGTCTAAAGATTCAACACATCTGTAATGTTAAAGCAAGTACATATACATAGCAGGCAACAATGATAAGTACCGTAATAAAAATTACATTTCATGATCTTTAAAGCGTTAACGTAAACATAATAAAACATACGTGTCAAAGCATGTCCCAACATATCATCATATACGTGTTTATTTATTTTAATTGAATTCCGTTCATTAGTTGTGACTTTCGTATCAGCTCTATCGTATCAGCTCTATTTGATGGATCCATCTACGTATAACCATGGTATCCGATGGAGGGGACATCAGCGACAGTATTACCCATCCATTGAGCCTTGGCTTCACAGTTCATCGTATACATATACATATTAGTCACAACCAACTCCCTTTCTTCAAAACGTGTCATCATTTTCATCACTTATAAAAATCATGCATATACGTAATTTTCCTTAAAATCAAGCATGGAACGTATTTTTCATAATTTCATAAAAATTCATAATAAAGATAACATAAAAATTTAAAACATGTCAAAATCATGTTTAGGGCGCTGCCAGGACTAAAAGCTCGACTCGAGTGCAAAATGACCATTTTTCCCTGGAAACCTAATTGACCGTTTTACCCCTGGACCTCAAAATTTCGACCCGAAGCCAACCAAACATCTTAAAACACCTCAAGATATATTACTAATCATTTCCTAGACAAACTTGAGTCCGTTCCAAAACTTATACGATTCGTTTCAAAACTTGGACCGGGGTCCCGGTTTTAACTCGAATTCACCCGAAACTTAACCAAAATTATCCCAACTTAAACAGTGAATTGAACCTAAATAACCAGCCTCTAAACCACTCGTTCCAGACCCCTTAGGACCTACAAACCATGCCTGAAAGTTGCTGAAAATTTCCAGCGAGCACAAACCGTAACCCTAGTTGCACCAAACCGCTTAAATCGATCCTAGCTTAAATGCCGATGTGTCCAGCCCTCAACCCAACACCCTTGGGCTAAGACCGAGCCAAGGACCTCCCCTCTTGGACCCCTCAACCTGCGCCTACAGCCCCATACACTCAACCCAACGTGACACGCTCGGTGAATGCCAAAAACCTATGCCCAGTTGTTTCTTGCGACTCGACTTACTCCAAGGCCATGAACAGCCATTCACAGCCCTCTCCCAGTACTGTTAAGGACCCAATAGGGTCAGCTTCCTGGCTAGGATCGAGCCATGCACATCTGCACACACAAAAGCCTCGATCTCTCCAAACCTGAGCCAAACAACAAACAAATACCGATCGCCTCTCCAAAAATCTAAACCAGCTCGTGACCCAGCACCTAGACGCCTGAAATCTCGACATAAACAGCGCCCTAGGGTCCTTACACGGCATCCCCTTGCACCAAGGTAACAAAAAACGTGAGTATAAATCAAGAGAAAGCATAATTCGTGTCAAACCTTTGCAAAAACGATACTACAAGATAAATAAAAGCATTATCCATGCAATTACATATACATCAGCCTATAAATGGTGTAAATTATGAGAAAAAGAGATACATGGTGCAAGGTCTAAAAATTAAGACGACGTAATCCAACTGCATGCAAATATAGGAACTATGAAAATAAGTAATTAATTGATTTAATTGCTAAATTTATTTGTGTGACATGCATGATTTTATGATAAATGTGATTTAATTGTCATCCTACATAAAATTGTATTTTTAAGGATTAATCAAGTTGCGATCGAAGAACGGAGACCGGTGGCTGAATAACGAAAAATGTTTTTAGTAAATAATTATTTTTAATTATTTAAAATATGGATTTATGGTTTTTCTTATTTTTGAAATTGATGGGTTTTGAGGTGATTTAATACGCCGGGACGTATATTTTATCGGGGTTGGTTTTTCAACAAAAATATGTACCTTTTAGCAACCCGGCTATTTAATCTACAAACTATTTTACCAAAAACTATTTTAATATTTTATTTAAATCCTAATTAGACTAATGGGCTTAATTTAAGGGCTTAATAGGCCTAAAGCCTTATTAGTATTTAATTAAGCTATATAATATATGTTTAATCAACCAAAAACCCTACAATTCTACACAAGACACACGGCCACCCTCTTTTAAAATTCTGAAATTTCTCTCCTCCCAAAATACCCCTCACACGACACACACCATCTACAATATTTAGAGGAAAAATCGTGAGAAGCCAAGGAAGGTTCAAGCCAAAGGTTCTCGTCCGTTCTCCGTGATTGTCAACAAGTTTTTCGTGCATTAATTACGCAAAGGCACGCCTATTCTTCCTTTTAAAACCATCATCACATCATATTAAATTTTTATGCAAGAAAAGTTTGGGAAATAAGTGACATCTTGAATAAATTTCGTTTTTATGCAATCCATGAGTTTTCAAGCATGATTTTGATTCCAACTTTGGTTGTTTACATGTATATAAGGGCTGCCATGATATAGGATGTGTTTAGGCATAATGTTTCACGGTATTTAGAGTCCTAGATAACCAACAAAGCACCACACGATCATAAAACGCATGCTGGCAGCAAGTTGCTGTCATGGGGTGTATAGGTCTCGGTTGTGGTGAGTTGTTGGCTAGGCTTGGGTTGGCTTGGTTCCAGGGCTAGCCAGGGCCGTGGGGAAGTCAAGGGTAGGGTCTTAATCATGCTAGGGTTCGAGCTAAGTGGGCTGGGAGGAGTCCTTGTTGGGAAGGACTCCACCCGAGAGCCAAGGGAAACATGCGCAGGTTCAGAAGTTTTGGCAGGGAGGAGGGGCTCGGCCAGGGGGCTGGGCTGGGTTGAACTAGGTCCTTTAGGGTCTATAGAAGGTGGTCTAAGGTTGGGGCAGGGGCAGCTAGGGTTTGGTTCAAGCAGGACACGAGAATGAAACCAGAAACATGGGGACTGCCATAGCGTGCATGCTGCTGTGTGTTTGCAGTGTTTCGTGCGTGGGGTGCAATGGCTTGGGTTGGTCTGGGCTTGGTCATGGCTTCTGTCCAGTGGTAGCCAAGGTCACGAGGGAGTCAAGGGTAGAGTCCTAGCCATGCTAGGACTCGAACCAAGTGGGCTGGGAGGAGTCCTTGTTGACAAGGACTCCTACCCGAAAGCTGCTAGGTGTATCGCGCAGGTTCAGCGCTTGCGTTGGGATTGTGGGGCTCGGCATGGGGTTCAAGGGCTGGTTCAGGGTGCGTCCTAAGGGTCCTAGGCGAGTGTTGGAGAGGCTGGTTAGAGAGCCAAGTCATGGGCTAGAGTCCTAGGCACCAAAGACGTGAGGGTCATGCACATGCAATTCTCGGCCAGCTTAGGGTAGGTGTGTGAGGGCTTCGTTTTTCTTTTGGGCGTGGTTTCCGTGAGTTCCTTGGGTCCAGTAGGGTACTCTAGGGTGTTGGTCAGGGTTTGGATCAACATGTCTCGGGGGTGACACGATAAAATCAAGAGATGGCTCTAGGTCGAAGATTTGGTGTCATGTTAGGGTCTCATAAGCGTAAAAACTTGAAAAACGGCTCACGGGGGGTCGAGTCGTGGTTCATGGGGACTAAAATAATATAAAAAGACTAAATTTAGAATTTAGGAATTTTATATTGAAGTTTGGGATTTTTCGGAATTAAAACGCCTTCAAAACCGTCCAATTACGAATTAATTCAAAAGCCTAGTTCTTAAGCTAAATAAAATTGTGGAAATTTTAATTTAGGCTTAAATAATTATTTGAGACATGTTAGAGGCAAGAAAATCAAGAAAACGTCAAAAACGTAAAATGTCACGTCCAGGGGTAAAACGGTCTTTTTACACCGGAAAATTAGTAAAAGTCATGGCAGTGCCCTCTTTGCTGTTTTATATGCTAATATGATTATTTCACATGTTTATGAATTGTTGTATGTTGAAATCATGATTTTTAAATGTTCATAAATTATTAAGTTAAACTGGACATTTAAAAGATATGTTGCATGCTTGGTTTCAAAATAAAAACGATAAGTATATGCATGATTTTTATTGAGTAATGATAACATGTTGAAGGACGGGAAGTGATTGTGACTATTACGATGATATGTTGGAAATTTCGTGAGGGTTATGGTCCCAGTGGGAGCCCGACGATCGTGTTTCCTTGGATACGGATATGTATATGTATATGATGATATGTTAATACGTAAAGCCAGGGCCCAGTTGACCGGTGAGAGTGTTGCTGGTGTCCCCCGCCGCCCAGTACTGTGGTTATATGTAGATGGATCCATCGCCCAATACGTTTAAGAATACGAGTCACAATCACGATCTGAATTCAACAAAACACGAACATGGATATGAATATGAATAAGAATATGGATACGAATATGAATATGTTTATGTGATATTTTTATGTGTAGGAAATGTTTATGTTTTGAAAAAGTTTAAGTTTAAAGTTTATGCATTATTAAGAAAATGATATTTTAAGTACAAATATTTTTCACTGTTATATGTTAACTGTATTACGTTTTACTTGTTGTCAAAGATAGGTCGTGTTGAGTCTTTAGACTCACTAGGTGTGTTGATGCAGGTGATATTAATAATTATGAAGTTGGAGGTCTTGACGGGTGACTTTGCTGGACTGTCGGTGCACATAACCCGAGGACCAGCGCTTCTATTTCCGCACTTAAGTTTACGATTCTAAGTTAAAGATTTTTTTTTACGACATTTTATTTATGCTTTTGAGGGATTTTTGAGAGGATTAGTATGGGCTATTCTTTTCAAATTATTGCTTTTTAGGTTTGGTAAAACAGTAGGCGATTTTACGTTTTGAACTATTTCTTTTGATTTTCAAATATTAGTTGGTTGGTTTTATTATTATAAATGATGGCAAAAATACTTTAATTATTTTATATGGTTCGGCCGAAATATAGAATTGATTGGTAAGGTTTAAAAAAAAAATTCTAAGTACTTTTAAAAGAAATAAAAAGGGCAGACGTTTCATATGGCGTGCCTTAACGTTTGTGTGCTCAAAAACTCGAAAGTATGCACGTAGGACTTGCACCAGAGAGCCGGGGAAGAAGCTTTCTTGAAAACCTATGGAGAACTCGAAGGAGGCTGCTGGTTTTTCTTTTAAAAAGCTGCTGAATGAGAGGGAGGGGATGGTCATGGTGTAGGTTTAGGGTTACAGTTTGATGGGGTATGGTTTAAGTAGAAAATTCATGGATAAATGGGCCTTAATTAAAAATTAAATGAATTTAAAAGGGTTTTGGGCCCATTAAGCACTAAAATAAACCCATCAACCATAAACACACTCTCGAAAAATATTTTGTTTAGGTACGTTTTTGAAAATATTATCTGCACCCTCAAAAAGTCATTTGAATTGTTATAATTTGCGTACTGGCTAAAAATATAAACTGGCGAGTAAAAATACCCAACCAAGGCCCATTTCCGAAAATCATACTTAAATACACCATATAATAAATAATTAAAAATAATTATTTAATAAAAACATTTTTCCCGAATATCTCTGGTCTCCATTTCTCGTTCGAGCGCGAAATGCAGCTTAAAACCCTAATGCATGAAACTTTAAAGTAACCATGAAATAAACACTTATCCATGCAATAATAATGCGCTAAATTCATAAAAATCATTAAACACATATTTTAAATAAAAATCTTAGATTGCATGCAGTCGGGTTACGTAATTCGAATTTCCTAGACTATCAATTCTCTCCCACCCTCAAATTGAATTTCGTTCTCGAAATTTAAAACATACCGAATAACTCCGGGTAGCGACTCCTCATCTCAGTCTCCGTCTCCCAAGTAGCCTCCTCCTCGGAATGATTCAGCCACTTGACTTTGACCATGTGGATCACCTTGTTCCGGAGCCTCCTCTCTTGTCTATCCAATAACTGGGTGGGTCTCTCCTCGAAAGAAAGGTTCAGTGTCAGCTGAAGTGGCTCATAGTTCAACACATGCGAAGGATTTGACATGTCCTTCCCTAGCATAGAGACATGAAACACATTATGAACTCCCGCCAAATTCGGCGGTATTGCAACTCTGTATGCAAACGTCCCAACTCTCTCTAGGATCTCCAACGGTCCTATGAATATAAGGCTGAGCTTGCCTTTCTTCCAAATCTCATCACACCCTTCATCGGTGCGAATTTCACAAATATATGATCCCTTACTGCGAATTCAAGATCCCTACGCTGCTGATCTGCATAACTCTTCTGTCAGCTCTGCGCGATCTTCATCATGTCCCGAATCTTGACCACTAAATCTGTAGTCTGACTGACAATATCTGGTCTCAACTCTGCCCTCTCTCCTACCTCGTCCCAATAAACTGGAGACCTACACTTCCTCCCATACAAATCCTCATATTGATCCATGTCAATCGATGCCAGATAACTGTTGTTGTACATGAACTCCACAAGAGGTAACTTCGGCTCCTAGCTACTCTGGAAGTCGATCATACAAGCTCTGAGTAGGTCCTACAAAATCTGAATCACCCTCTCTTACTGTCTATCAGTCCGAGGATGGAAGACAGTACTGAATAACAGCTTAGTACCCAATGCCTGATGCAGATTTTTCCAGAATGCAGACGTGAAACTCGGATCCTTATCTGACACACTGAAACGTCCACTACTCGTTTTCTTAAAAAGTACTAGAAAATTTTTTTCCCTCCTACTAATCAGCCGAAATATATAATATATATATATAGAATATTTTTGACACCATTTTAAAAATAAACAACCAACCATATTTAAAAATCCCAAGGAAATAGTTTAAAACATAAAATCGTCAAACGTTTGCATATCCTAACTTTAATATAAAATTCCCAAACTTAAAATATAGACTTTTATTATTTATTAGCCCTCGTGAACCATGATTCGACCCCCGTTGAACCACGTTTCAAACTTTAGCCAATAAAAACCCTAGTTCGAACCCTTAAGCTACACCTCGAACCATGTCACGTTTTCACCGAGCTACGCTTGAGCCATCCCGAGCCATCTTTGGACCAGACCTCCCCTGGACCCTCATGGACCTATTGGACCCCTATGACTTGACCCTAGCCCCAACCAAAGCCACAAAAATCAGAAGAGCAGCGGCCGAGAACTCCTATGACCACTAGGACTCTTCAAACTTGCTAGGACTCTAACCAACCGAACCAGCCCCTGAGCCAGACCCTGTGGGGATGTCGTGAGGGAAAAGGCCCCAGAGGGAGCCCGTTTACGGGAAAGAATCCCTGAGAGAGCCCGACGATCGTATTTCCACGGCGGAGCCTAGTGCTCGTCCCCATGGGCCATGTGGAGATGAAGACTGATCAGTCGACCAGAGGATAAAATCAAGTCACTTTCAAGGATCAAACTTCACCCAAACTGATAAAGGATTGAAAGCTTTATGATTTTACAATTTTATGATATATGATTTATATATGCCGAAAATTATTTTAAATGCTTTATTTATGTTAAAAATTTATTTTAAATAAAAGAATGGTTTTATTGCATGTGCTTGTATATGTATTACTTGTTATTCATGTTTAGAACGTGCTGAATCATTAGACTCACTAGGTTTGAATGTTGCAGGTGATGATTATATTGATGGAGGCACTGACGCTTGAGTGGATCGAGTCGAGCAATACACTCCCAAGGAAAATTTATTTTCCGCACTAGCTTGTTAGATAAAATATTTAAAGGATTACTGTTAATGATTTTATTATGGATTTTTATGCTTTATTTTATTGCTAATTGATCTTTCTAAAGGTCGACATAGGAATTTTGGTTAGT
The DNA here is from genome assembly GCF_025594145.1 of Primulina tabacum. Taxonomy (NCBI): domain Eukaryota; kingdom Viridiplantae; phylum Streptophyta; class Magnoliopsida; order Lamiales; family Gesneriaceae; genus Primulina; species Primulina tabacum. Next base: position 3,171,540 of record NC_134566.1, read on the forward strand.
TGATGATTTAGGGATTTTTGCGCACTTAAGATTTCAAATGTTAAATTATTATGATTTATGGAAATATTAAGTTTATATTTATATATATATAAAAAAGTAGTGGACGTTTCAGAAATACTCGGTAAATGGGGGCCGATCGTGCATTACACTTATCAAGGGTACATATACAAATAAATTATCATTATTTCAATGATAAGCATGCTGAATTCAATACAAACAAAATGCGAATATAGCACTAAAAATGATCTTGTTTTTCCATGGTCTACTGATCAGTCCCCTACATGTTACTCCTCTAAGGGATAAGGTTAAATAAACGGTTATTATATCCCACCGTATTAAGGTCATACCAAATGAAACATCGAAACTTCCTTTGCCATTTCTAACTCGAATCATTACAGTGCATTTATAATTCAAATATGCTTCGAATATCACAGCTAATATAAAGTAACAAAAAGATTTCAAAGATAGCATATCAAATTGAAGCGGATATATCATGTCGATCGAATTTTTGAAATCATATGTAATTGAATTTTTGTAAAAACTTTAAGCCCACTTAAAAAGAATATAAGTGTGCAAATTTAATACAAAAACCGACTTATAGTGTATAATTCTTTAAGAATGCGATAAGGAAGGCTACTCGAGTTGGAACCGAACTTTGATCGAGACTGCGAGAAGGAAGGCTGCTCGATTATTGCTCCGAAAACAGATGCTCCAAGGCTTTGAAAACAGCTGCTGCAAGGCTTCGAATTTGGACAGGTGTTGGTTCGGAAATTGGCAGCAACTTGAGGTGATTTGTGGTGTGATTTTTGAATGCCATATGCTCATCTATTTATAGGCATGGTTGAGGCTTAAATGACCATAATTCTATCGTTTGCAAAGGTGGTCAAAATTCGGATTAAATGGCTCGGTTTTAATGGCCATCTTTTCCTTCAATGAGGTTAAATGACCATAATTCTATCGGCTGTTACAACTCGTTTTAGGTATTCACATGTATGCCAAGAATCGAGGCCTGTCCTGAGATGCTTAAGCATTGGTCATGATGTGAGGACACAAATAGGGAGTCCAGGTTTGTTTGAGTATGTGCTAGGTCTAATCAACTTCCTTAGTTGCTGCATACCCACATATGGTTTATATAAGAGTGTTCTCTTTACCTGGCCTGGTCTTTCTCCCGATAGCCCTAGAATCCCGATCTCTTATTTTACTTGGGCGGGGATCAATTATATTTTGAATTAAGACGAGCTAGTGCTGATGGAAACATGATGTAAGCCCTATCACTTGAAAATACAGAAATACGACAGACATCGCTTCGCCTACCCGACCCAACTTTTCGTCTTCTCGGGTGACCTGGTTCAACTTCCATGGTAAATCTTGATCGTTTGCTCATCCTCCGCTCAACGTCCGCGATTAACCCTCATGCCCCTATAAGTATTTGACCGCCTTCATCAATTCTCACTTTCGCAAAATCTCAATCCTATGCACATATTGATATCCATCTCAGCAATTCAAATATATACAATAAACAACTTCATAGCAGTGATTTAAAAGAAGAAGTGCAGAAACGTACCTGTGGTATGTCCTCGCTGTGTCCAAAACGTATCCGACTGGTCAATCCTAAAAAGGTCAATGACACGGATTTTGCCATATCCGACATGCGGATACGCGTTCTATCCGTGTCCGATATTTTTAAGGTGTCCGTGCTACATAGCCGCTCGTCTGTTTGATCAAGTGATCGCCATATTTATTTATGGTGTAGTTTCTGTTAGATGATATCCTGAAAGCATAAAAGGACGTAGGGTTTATAACTTGTCATCCCCTTGTTTTATTTGTTTTCTCCAGGCTGTTGCAAACTCTATATCAGCAACTTTCTTGCGAGTTGTTGGTAGTGAATTGATTCTAAAGTATCTGGGAGATGGCCCTAAATTGGTTAGAGAGCTGTTTAGAGTTGCTGATGATCTATTTCCATCTATCGTTTTTATTGTTGAAATTGATGCAGTGGGTACAAAAAGGTAATGTTTTAATTAGTGGGCCATAAATAGGTGGAAATGATGCGGATGGGTACTTATTTGGTGAATGCTCCTTGCAGGTATGATGCTCACTCTGGCGGTGAACGACAAAATTCAGAGGACTATATTAGAATTGCTGAACCAGTTAGATGGATTTGATGCTAGAGGAGATGTTAAGGTAATTCTTGCAACAAATAAAATTGAAAGTCTTGATCTTGCCCCCCTCCGGCTAGGTAGAATATACCGAAAGATTGAATTCTTTCTTCCAGATATCAAAACAAGGAGGCGTATTTTCCAGGTATGTTATATGTATGTATTCATTATTTGTGACTTTTTAAGTAGTATCAGCATTTTGTGCAATATCTTTTGTGATCCAATGAATGTCCTCCTCAATTAATACTTGTTTAATGTATACATACATCAAAGATGACATTGGTTGATAATGTAAACCTTGAAGAATTTGTCATGACAAAAGATGAGTTTTCTGGAGCTGATATCAAGGCCATATGCACTGAAGCTGGTTTACTTGCTTTGAGAGAGTGCCGTATGAAGGTTAGGCAATACCTTTATTAGTATACTCTTGATTGGTGCGGTGTAAGGACAAATTAAAGTGCAACTGAACTTTGTCTTTTGCAATTAATTCTCTGGAAATAGGGGCCGAGAATTCATGTATAATGAGAACAATATACGTTAAGACTGTAATTCTGCAATGCTCCGATCATCACCTTCCAATGCTTGCTGCTAAATTGGATGTCGAAGTCAATGAATTACAAAGATTGTAAAATGTTTGTCACAATAAACATCTATCTACTCACTTTATTTCCTGGAAGTGGGTATTAAAATTATCTGGAATTTATTATTTTCTTGTAATGAAACAAATGCAATAGCAATAATATTCAAGTATTCATACTAAGCTCAGGAATTTGCCTCCTTTTGATTTCTTAGTTCTGAGATATCTAGACACCTTTATGTTAGGTATAATCTGCATATTGATATATATATTTTTATCATGTTTAGGTGACACATTTAGATTTCAAGAAAGCGAAAGACAAGGTAATGTTCAAAAAGAAAGAAGGCGCTCCGGAGGGGCTTTACATGTGATGATTCTGGGGTTGACAAAGAGGAAGAGGGACATGGACTCGTGAATACTGAGTCATTTTAAAAGCTTTGTGAGAGATATAGTTATGACAAACTGGGAGGTGTTGTATTTGGCAGCAGTTAAGATTCCATGCCAATGGCGCATTCACATTTGTTCTCTTGACATGTTTTTTCAAAGTTCTAGTTATCAATGGGAAAGGGAAAAAACTGCAAGATCCAAGATGAACGTGTGATCCTCTCCTGAACTTAAATGTTCATTTTCAGTAAATTTAGCAACTATTTTATAAGGTTTCATTTATTGTAATTTTGATATTCACTCAACCCCTACAACGCACTTCTTGTGTCTGAGGCTCGGGGTCGAAGAAGGTGGAGGCTGATCGTTGGTGCCATGAGATTCAATGGACGATGAGCGGCTCCTGGTAGGCTTCTAGACAAATAGAACATGAATGAAACGATCTTACACCGGAAGGAGAGGAATTCCAAAATTGTTCAGATATGAGACTCTGCTGTTGAGGAGAGCTTAAAAGATTTAATAGGTAATACTCATATCAAGAAGGTTCATCTTCTTTTCGGAAGCTCATCACATAAAAACTCTAAAGTTAACCGTGTTTGGCTTGTGGTAATTTTGAGATGGGTGACCCCCTGGGGAAGTTTCTTAGGGGTGTGTGAATTGAGACATAAGCACGATGGAAAGACTCGTCTTGATACAGTGGAAACAATCGTCGAATCTGCGACATTACATTGTGCATTACTATTGTATGATCCAATGAATGTATTTAATTGAAACTGTTGTGAAACTATATTAAAATAATTTAATTACATATTTAAACATTAATATCTTATGGTTTACTTTCATGATTATAAATGTGATTATCATATTATGGTTATAATTACCATATAGTACTAAAAAGACTTTTATTAATTATGTTGATTTTTTTTTTTCATAAAAACATATTGAAGAAGTGGGAATATTAATAATTCAAGGGGAAAATAAAGTAAATAATAGTACACGCGTGTTACATAAAAAATGTTTATAATTGAAAGGGTACAAGGAGACCATAGCTCGAGAGGTCATAATTCAAGGAAGACAAAAAGGAAACAATATAATTGTCGGGATTCTCCATCGTATTTATTGTCATCATGTCGCATGCTTATTTACTTGGACTTCCTTATTATCAGAACTATAGTGGGTGTGTTCCTCTTCCAAAGGCAAATCAAACGTCAACAACTTGAAAAATCATTAGTTAACACGATAATGTTTAATCAAGAAATTAAAAAAAAAAACATTAGTCAACATGATATTTATTAATTTATGGAGAAATATTGTTTATGCTCCAAAAAAAAGTGAACGAAATCCAATTTGATTTTGTTTTTTTTTTGCTCTTAAATGGACCGGATTAGTATTTTGTTGGAGTTCAATAGTTGTTAATCTTAGGAGATCAACACGATCGATCCTAACAATTAGTACCAGAGTCAAGTTCGTACATGTGTTCACTTTCCATAGATTGCAAGAAGTACAATTGTTGAGTGGAGATGGTTTCAATGATTGCTTCTGTTAGGAGTGATAGGCATGTGGATTTTGAGCTGTTGTACAGTTGATCGAAATTACACCGTCACTATGAGATGTAAATTTTGGTAAAACGACAAACATTTGATCTTTATAAGCATCATCATTACCATCTTGCTAGGACAGTGATCAGCACATGACTTTTGAGCTTTACCTAGTTGAAAATTTTGGAGTTGCACATTTACTATCAGCTATAAATTTTAGTAAAGCGTCAAATGCTCCTTACAACATATATATTCTTTCCAAATTTGTTGTAGTAAAGTATAATTATTTTGTTTTAATCTTTTATAGACAAATATGTTGTAACGTACCGTACTTTTTACTACTTAAAATTTGCGGAAAAATAAAAATTTTCTTAAAAGAGTAATCAGACTTCAATTTTGATAACGTAACCCGTACGTCCCAACAGTAGTTGCAACAAAAGATCAAAAATAAAGTTTGACAAATGTATTTGACATTTCATAAAAACTTAAAAACTTGGGCGGTCCTCGGGTCTAGCCTCCTGCTCAGTCCAAGCCAGCTCCTTGGTCCCCACCCCTAGTCTCCTCAAGATCATTCTCACTTGCATCGATCAAGTCTAGTGAGTCTAAAGCCTCAACACGTATAAACTGGAAGTAACGAGTAATACGTAATAAAATCACATGCAGCTTTAAAATAGAACATACATACGGGAACTTGAACTTGCATAAATAAGCTTGAACATACGTACATACACACATAGACGTGCCATAACATGAAACTTTTCTTAAACGTGCTTGCATACTTGTACATACTTGAACATACTTAAACTTCATCATTTTGCGAAGAGGCATGTTTCAAAGCAAGTGACCCATAACATAAATCGCCTGATCAGACTAAACCACAGTACTGGGCTGACAGGGACGAATCCACTGCCACATACATGAGATCCCCGTTCATGCTTTAATGGGTGGATTGGTCCCCCTTCATGCTTTAACGCTTTCCAATCCTGATCTAAACCCGTTCATGATTTAACGGGATGGATTGGTCCCTGGTCATGCTTTACCGCTTTCCAATCCCATATATAAATTGGTCACAAGACATTTAGCATACCTCAAAAACTTGAAATGTTTTTCTTTGCACGTCAAACATACTTACTTGGCGTTGAAGGATTCGTTGGATCTCGTTTGGGGCCACTGCTGCACATACTAACATGAATTTCAACACTTAACTTGCATAACTTAGACGTAGGTATTCTTGCTCACCACTGAATTAAATAGATAGCTTACGACATTCTATATCACTCGGGACTTGACCTCGTTAAATCGTCGTACTAACCCATGACATCGAACCTCGAACAATCTCTAAAATGATGTGTGAAAATTTCCCAAAAACAAAAGACATGAACTTACTATTAGAACTTGAAAAGAGGTGGAAAACCAAACACCCTCACAGAATGGGCCGCGCTCGGGCGGTAATATATTACCGCTCGAGCGCCAGGTCTACTGGACACTACTCTCAGACAGAAAAGGTGGCGCTCAGGCGGTAAGAATTATCGCTCGGGCGCCGAGCTTACAAAAATAAAACTCTCGACAGTGAAGGTGGCGCTCGGGTGGCAAGAAATTACCGCTCGGGCGCCGAGTGCACTGTGCTCCGCGATTTAGAAACTTATTCTCCCCAAATTCGATTACACCGACAGTGAACAACGCCTCGAGACCCATCCTAGGACACTAAGACACCGACTCGACTCCACAAAAATGCCCCGAACGTTCCCAAAGAAACGACGCACCACATGCAACGCAATACACCCATAAACTCAATTTTTAACACCAAAATAGTTTTCACGACTACTCGCTCTCCCAAGTGCCTAACGACGCGAAACAAAACGTCAATGACCTTCCCAACATCATTAACCACATACCTACGTAGCAGCGATCACCCGTCAATCCCCAATGAAGCCTGCAACCATAAAACTTCAAGGACGCATCAATAACTTATTTTCAGAAAACGCAGTTCGAGCAGTCCCATGAAAATCACCATAACTCACTCAATTTTATCCAAATATTTCGAATTTACTGTCAAATCGAAGGTATCAAAAAGTTCTACGTTTTATATGTTGAAAGTTATTCCAAAAAGTCGATCGAAAAGTCGCAATATTTAATTTGACAGCAAAATTTGAGTTTTAGATCTAAAAATTATTTCAAAACCGATCCAACCATGTTGGCTCCAACTTCTTCATAACATCCATATGTTTTTCATACAATAACATAAAAATCATTACTATGAAAAGATCGATGCAGAAACGAAAGAATATACGTGCCTTATGATGTTAAAGTTTACCGAACCGACAATACCGAAGCGGAGATGGCGCGAGGATTGATCCGGGACGATTGTGGCTCGATTTTTCTTGCACTAAAGCACACGAAAATCTGCTGGAAAAGAGAAGGAAAGGGGGGCGGCTGCAAGAACTTGTAGAACCCTAGGTTTTCTCCCTTAGAAATTATTCAAAAATCTGAAAGTATGTGTGTGTGTGTTTGTGTCGTGTGTTTGTGTGTGTGAGTGTGTGTGTGCGTGTGTTTGGGTAGTGGGGAGGGGATTATGGATGTTAATTAGGAAAATAAATTGCTTAATTAGTAATTAACAACTAATAAAAATGCTAATCCACCTCTAAATTTGACAAAATCCCTTAATTTAAAATAAGGTGCACAAGAAATAAATCTTTAAAAGTTTTAAAACTCCAAAATTCCTAAATAAATAATTTAGGCTTTAAAGATGCTGAAACTTAACAAATTATTTAAAATGCCCCAAACTTGACTTAAAATAAAATACCACATTAAAACTGCCAAAAATCGTCACCGGTCTCCTTTCATCAATCCCGCATCGAGTAATCGCCTGAAACATGAAACTCGAGAAAACATTTTAACGTGCATCACATAAACATACATAATTTAAAATAATGCAATTTAATAAATCATGCATCACTAAAAATTATTTTAATTTAAATAAATGATTTAACAATTAAATAAATGCATGGGTTTTACGTGTACTGATTTTGGGCTTTACATATGTTATATTAAAATGTGTTCAATTGTTTTAATTAAGATAGTCAATATTTTTTCTTAGAAAATTAGTCATTGTATAGAATTGAAAATAACATTTATATCGGTTTATTTCTTTTTAGTTGGGAAAATTTTTAAATTCTTATGGTACTTTTGTCATATATTTTTTTATTTCGTCCTCTAGCTTATCAAATTTTGGTCTTAGTTTTGTAACTTTGCATTATGTTAATTTTTATTCATATTTCGTCAAAGTACAAGCATGTCGTCGGAAAATATTGACGTGATGCTGGAAAAATACGTATGTGTCTAACGTCATATACCACACCGACAAAGTGGGGCTAAAATAGGTACATGACTAATTAAGACCAACTTCGACAAATTAAAAAACGAAAATAGATAATATGTAAACTTATCAAATAAATTTGACAATTTTTCCCGTTTAGTATATAATTATCACTTTATAAATTTTTTTAAAAAAAAACAATTACGTAAATTTAAATTACCTTCACAAGAATGAACTTTTGATCGAGAATAATAATTATTTTTTCAAGGTAGTGAAAAGAATTTCTGAAGAAGGTAGTAAAATATTTAATTTACAAAACGAGGGCATAATTTTTTCACATCCGCTTATCAAATAGTGATATTAAACATTTTATATGCAGTAAAATATTTATTTTTATGTGAAATGGGTAAATTAATATTTTAATTTCTACTTATTGTATTGTGCGATTAAATTTATTAATAACTCCATTTGATATATCAAAACTTTTCTATCATTATATCCATCATCATAATATAATACACATGTTAATGTCAAAATTTCATTCTCTTAAAAATATTATATCAGAACTAAGTTTTGCTAAAATATTTTATTCTTAACCTATAGTAAAAAAGAATTATGACGACTACAAAAAATGGAGTCCTTAGAGATGAAATTAGAAATATAGTCTCAATTTTGAATATGCCAATAGATTTAATAATATATTGGTTAAATTACCATAATTTTCTGAAATCGGGGTAAAATAATGACATTTTCTTATATTTAGCTACAATTTTATTTGAAGTGTCACTATTTTTAGATATAGTTTTAGAAACCCTTCTAATAGGTAAGCATAAGTTTTGAAAATTAGCCCTTAAGTCATAAAAACTCAAAAGTGTTAAAAGTTCAGCAAATAAGTATTTCAGTAGTTTGCATTTCAGCATATCGCTGGCGTATATTTCCGAATATCTGATTAGGTTCCACCAAATTCAGAAAGAAAATATTCATTGAATGATCAGTTAACTTCTACTGTCTGCTGAATAATTATTGACAGACTTATAGCATCATATTTGTTTCCTTAGCATATGAAGACATATTATCAGCAAATCCAAAAATAAAAAAATGTTAGAATACAAACAAAACATTTTGGCCAGTGAATGTCAGTGTCGTAAGCATTTATTGCTACATATTATATTTGTTTGAATCTGAATATTGCAAATCATCTATAAAAGACCATTTCAGGCTTCAACAAACTCTCTTCATTCATGTACAATATGCTATTTATTCTTTAAGAGGTTCAAAGCTTTGCTGAAACATATTCAAACATATTCATAAAGATATATTAGATCTATTTCAGAGATCATCTGTGTTGAACTATTGCTCACAATTATTTCAAAGTTTGTATAGTATTTTATGTGAGTTTTGTAAGTAATAGAAAATGTCTTTATGTTCAGAATCTAGTTTAGTTTTCACTACAACAAAAATGGCTTTTCGCAGCGCGCAAATTCACTTTCCGCGGCGCACATTGCACGCTGTGAAGTTGCAAGTTGTTGAAAGTTCAAGATTATCCGCGGCGTACATGTGCACGCTGTTAATACTATTATCAACGGCGTGCATATGTACGTCGTTAATACAACTATCCGCAGCGTGCAATGTACGCCGTTAATATTCATAAAACATCTCAATATTAGCGACGGTTTTTGACAATACCGTCGCTAATCGAGGACGGTTTAAATCCACAATTATCCGCAGCGTGCAATGTACGCCGTTAATATTCATAAAACATCTCAATATTATCGACGGTTTTTGACAATACCGTCACTAATCGGCGACCTTTTAAAATCGAGACGCCATTTCTAAATTAGCGACGGTTAATAATCCGTCGCTAAATTAGCTACGGTATTTAAATTTAGCGACGGTTAAAAAACCTTCGCTAAATTTTGCGACAGTCCAAAAACCGTCGCTAAATTTTGCACAAAAATAAAAAAAATTACTTTTATAATTTAATAAAATTTTAAAAAAACTACAGTACAACTATGATAAATTAACTTATGATCTTAACTAACACTTAAAAAATTAACCAAAAATTGAAACAAAAAAACGTACCTAAATCGAAATTAAAATCGTATAAGAGAGAAAAATTTTAAGTGTTGTGAAGTGGTGTGGAGGAAAGTGGAACGGAAATCGAATTTTTATAGATAAATTTGCAACTATTAGCAACGATTTTCCAATAAACCGTCGCTATTAGCTTATATTATAACCGTCGCTCAAAGCGACGGTGTTTTGCTGTGAATAATAACCAAAATCGTCGCTAATTTAAAAATTGGCCCACATTTTCCGCAGCGTGCTAATAATATGCATGCCGTGAATAATATTATTGACGGCATGCGATTAATGTACGCCGTTAATGTCTAAACACGATTTTTTTAAAAAAAAATGATTCACTTTTAACAGCGCACATAAACATGCACGCTGTTAATAATACTATTAACGGCGTGCTTTTATTGTGCGCTGCGAAAATTGCATAGGTTATTAACAGCACACATAAATGCATGCTGCGGATATTACTATCCGCAGCGTGCTTTTAATGCACGCCGTTATTGCTGTCAAGTGCAACAATATTAACAGCGCACACATGGGTGCACGCTGTTAAAAGTATTATTCGCAGCGTGCTTTTAATACACGCTGTTGATGACGTGCTGCGGAAAATCATTTTTCTTGTAGTGTTTGAGAAGTTGCTTCAGTAAGCTGTGTATACGTCTTAATGAAATGTGTGTTTACAAGAGTTGTCAAAATAAGTCTTTTAGTGGAAATCTCATTCAACGAGAATAAAGAGAGACGTAGAAGGGACTTATCATTCGAACTTCCATAAATAATCCATGTGTGATTAATTTCTATTGCATTTAACTTTTCTGTTATTGTTCGTGGTTTTCTGATTTTCACTTTGGTTCATAAACTTATATTGGACTTATTCTAGCACTGACTCTTCAGTTGTCTATTGAACTTTGAAGGTTGAGATCAGATTTCGACTGCTAAAAACAGTTTAGATCACTACTATTTATAAGAAGAAGAAAAGTTTGTTAATGTTTATTCATCCCTGTCTAAATACCTCCATCAATTCTAACAAGTGGTATCAGAGAAGATTTTCTAGATCAATGAACCTATCAATATATATGGCATCATTCAGCAAGATTCATATGTTCTTTAAAAAGAGTTTGATGGTTGGAAAATAAGAATGCAAGCTCATTTAGCTAGACAAAAAGATGAAATGTGGTATGTTATTATTGATGAACCTATCAAGATCACGAAGACTAATACTACAATTGCAATTTATCGTGGAGAATCACAAATAATATAAAACAATATATTAGAATGGACTTCTGGTGATAAGAAGAAAGCAAACTTGGATAATGTAGCAAAATATATCTCGTACAAAATTCTAGACAAAAATACCTTCAATAAGATGAAGATGTGTGCTACTACAAAAGAAATATGGGAGAAACTGATTCAACTATATGAAGGAATGACCAAACGAAAGAGAAATTTTTTACTGTCGCAATATAAAAAGTTAAGAATATCAGAATAAGGTAAGGGGAATCTTTGAATGACTTTTATGAAAGATTCATTTTCATTGTTATTGACTTGGCAACTCTTGAAAAGGAGTACACCAACAAAGAAGTTGCTCCCTTCCCGAGGTGTAAAATAACTGCAATGAGAGAATCTGAAGTTTTAAAAAAGTTGAAGTTGCATGACTTGTTGATCTAAAAGCATCAAGTTTGAGCTTGATACTAGAATCGGAGAGTAATCAACTTCTAATCATCCAATCAAAGCTCTTACTATTGATTTCACTGAGCCCATCCAGGAGTGAGTTGCAGAACAAATCAGCATGTAACGTGATGTCATTGTTTTTCAAGAAGTTTTCTAGGTTCATGAAGAAGAATCACATAAATTTTTAGAATCAGAACCGAAACTTCAAAAAGGAGTCACATGCTTGTGACATGGCATGTTTCAATTGCGGAGGACAGGAAATTTCATTGTTGAGTATAGAAAGTCCAAGAAATATAATCATAAGAAGAAAAGACACAAGAGAAATGACAAGAAGTCTCGAAAAAATAGGAAGGCCATGGTTTTTTAAGATAGCTAGACTAAGTGGGTAGAATCCAATCTAGTGACAATGCTTCTGAAAAATTTCAATGTCTGATGGTTGATGTTGATCTGGAAACAACCAATGATGAATTATTTGATTTCAAATCCCAATAATGTAAACAAACACGACATGATTGAAGAGTACTCGAATCCCTCTCAATTATTCGAAGAAGCCAAAACCAAAAAAAAAAAGTCGGACTGATCAGATCAATAAGTCCATTTTTACACAAAAAGACAATTGTGAGGATCTCAAGGCTAAAGTGAGTAAGTTGAAGACTGATAATTAAAGAGTAAATGCAGATTACCAATGGCTGCTGAATGAAAATAAAAAAATTGTCTTTATTGGTAAATGCATGGAATAAGTCTTTTTTTTAATAGAGAAGATACATGGGTTACAAAATCAATATGGAGATATGACTTATATTGGCTTTAGTAAAAATGAAAGCACGTATTTTGAAATTAGTATTAAATCGCATATGGACATTGCAAAGGAAAATATATTCATTTTATGAGATCTAATACGATGCATAAATATAACGAACCTAAAATTCGAGTTGAAAAGTCTTTTGATCAAATTAATAAATATTGGTATTTTGAACTTGGTTATGTTCAGCCTGAGAGAAAATCTTTTCGGCAGACTGGATACAATAGCAAATCAGTATTATTAGAGCATACCTCAATGAAGGCCGGACATTACTGATTTCATAACAGTAGACTTCTCAGAAGAGATATTGACAAGAAAACAAGAATAACGTATGAGAACAACATGATAGAATACGCTTTGCTGGAGATAATTTCAGATCTTCTATTACACACACCCCAATGGATACTTGAAGTAAAAAACCCATCAGGGTGATACAAATTTGGGTTCCAAATGGAGCAATCTAGTTTGGACCCAAATAGATTGAATACTAGTTAATAAAATTTGTGTATGTAGGAAAATAAAGACTGTGCTGATGTCTGAAGCTCAGTGTGGCACTTATACAATAGATGTTCGAAGTAGAGGCCTAGAGCCATCAATATAGGTTGGGTTTGTCATGTTGGTCCAATCGCCAACCAATTGAAGTGGGCTTGGTTGAAGTTTTAGCAACCCATTTAAATGAGAGCCTACACGGGACATCCCTTATGGGTCGCGGGCTTAGGCAGGCCAACCCACGGTGGGCTCTGGTTGGCCACTTGGTGAGAGTAATTTTTTAAAATACATACATACATATATTTATATATATATATATCGCTAAAGTTTAGAAGCGTAAAAGAAAGAATTAATAATTTTATTAAGATTTTTCTATGAATTTTTAATCATGAATAATCAAATTCAAGAAAATTGTATATATTTTTTATTTCTAATTTTTTGATAATATTTTCAATTTTTTTATAGGTTGGCCCGTGGACCAGCCCACCTAACCCACAACCCACCTAGGGTTGGGCTGGGTTGAGAATTTCTCAACCCGTCAAGAGGGGGGACGGTCTGCAGGTTGGCCTACCAGATGGCGGGTTTGGCAGGCCAACCCTACCCTACTCGGGTCGGCATGTTTGACAATGCTAGTTCTAGGCATATGCCTTGTTAAGCAAAGTTACTTTCAAAATTTATTAGCTACGGTGAACCAAAGATTAATTTTGGTTACAACTCTAACGATAAACCTTGTCAAAGTTGAGATTATCTATGGAAATATTATTTTTAATGTGTGTTATTAGTTGTAAATTTGTGTTATAATCTTATTAATATTAGTCAACTATATGATAATGAATATTTTGTAGAATTCCATAAGCACATTAGAAATCTAACGAGAATGATTTAAGTATTAGGATGGAAATTATTCAACTCGGTGAGTACAGTGAGGACAATGCAAATTTTCCAAGAAGATCTATTAAGTCCCTTGAACATGATGTTCCTAAGATGCAAACAGAAGCAGAAATGAGCAGAAGACATGATCAAGTGATCAAAATATTCAAGAGGATCATGAGGAGACTCCAATGCAAAATAATCCTGATCCGCACCAACAGATCCATTTTCAGAACCAAGTTACAGGTGAAGTAAGACCCATCCTCCTTCACTGATGATCAGTAACCCCTCTACCCCTTTTAGAACTAGAAGGAAAATGATCAATGAATATTTGCATGCTACTTTTTTTTTCTCAGCTTGAACCTAAAAATATTGATGAGACCCTTACTTTTTCTAGTTGGATAGATGCTATGCAAGATGAGTTAATCAATTTAAGAGTAATAATGTTTGATATTTAGTATCTAGACCTAATCATCAATAAGTAATTGTTACTAGATGAGTACTTAAAAATAATTTGAATGAAGATGGTATAATAATTAGAAATAAGTCTAGATTGGTAGCACAATGATTTAGACAAGAAGAAAAAATTGACTTTGATGAAACATTTGTTTCGGTATCTAGATTAGAAGCCATTAGGATATATATTGCTTATACTGCTTACAATAACTTCAAGATATTTTAGATGGATGTCAAAAGAGCATTCCTAAATTATTTGCTACAAGATGAGGTGTATGTCAAATAACCTTCAGGTTTCCTTGATCATGCTATTCGGAATAATGTGTTTAAATTTCATAATGCTTTATATGTTTTGAAACAAGCCCAAGGACACGGTATGACACTTTGTCTCAATTTTTAATTAATCATGAATATACTATCAAATTAGTGGACAAAACTCTGTTCAAGTTTATTAAAAATTATCATATATTACTTATACAAATTTATGTATATGATATTAGTATCTACTAATCCAAAATTATATGATAATTTTCCAAGTTGATGAAGGGCAAATTTGATATGAGTATGATAGTAGAATTTAGAATTTACATTTTTCCTAGGCTTACAAGTCAAACAGATTGAATCAGGAATTTTCATCAACCAAGAGAAGTATATTAAGGAACTACTGAAAATGTTTGGAATGGTAACATTACAGCATCAACCACTCTGATGAATTCATCAACGAAGTTTGATAAAGATGAAAGGGGAATTTCAGTGGAAGTAACCATGTATCAAGGTTTTATAAGTTCACTGCTTCATTTACCTGCCAGTAAACTTGATATTATGTTTGTTATATGCATCTACGCAATATTTAAATATGACCCTGAATAATCTCATTATATTGTTGCTAAGAGTGTTCTAAAATATCTGAAAGTAACTCAAAATTTCGGATTGTGGTATCCAAAGGATTCCACATTTTAACTTAATTGTATATTCAGATGATGATTATGCCGAGTGCAAATTAGGTAGGAAAAGTACAATTGACTCATGTCAATTTATCTGTGGTAAACTGATATCTTGGTTCAGTAAGAAACAAACTTTCATCACGACATCAACAATATAGGATGAATGATTGGATTATAGAAGTTGTTGTTCACTACTTCTCTAGATTCAACAGCGGCTTCGAGATTATAGTATCCCAAATTCTGAATCACATGTATATCTTTTGTGACAACACAAGCTGTAATGACCATGGGCCATTGGCTGACCCAACATGAGCCTTAGCCCATACTTATACATCACTATTGTTCATGGGCCGTAGGTTGGTCCAGCATGAGCAGTAGCCTATGCCCATGTCACTCATAGAATTTCCATCACTGGAAAGTTGTTTCTTTCGCTTCCCCCAACATTTGAATCCAGGACCTCCAGATTTAAGTACCTAGATTCTTAAAGTGTTGGTATCAATTTAGCGTACAGTACGTTTCTTCAACTCATATATCCTGATCGAATCTACAACTATTGGTATATCGAGAGTGGTAAATGAATTCGATAACGATGTGATATATTTTAGAGTAATAATATTGATATGATTAGTGCAACTGAGGAAACATCTTTTCAAAATACACGTGTCTTACTCTGGTCAGAGATTTCTTGCTCTATTAATTCATCATATCACATTTGATATCTTCACCTGTAGGCAAGCAGTGAATCCCTGGCTAAAATATATTGGCTTCTACATATTTCGCAACTACACCCAACCTCTCTACTTGATGACCCTCAGTATAGTCGGTAAACAAATCAAAGTGCATGCATGTAGAACTTCAACGTTGTCCTGGGTTAAAGGGCTAAGATTGTACAACCATAACCACGGGCTATTCCACTCGATAAGTGATAATTATTTGGACAGTTCGATGAAGAGTTGTTTAGTGCATCATCATATGATCAAACATCTGTATGAATTGACATCTTCGTGCCCTTACCAATGAAACATGGTGTTTACATAATATATGCTAGTCTCAAGTTCAAACGACTTTTATCTTTATTTTAGGTGGCTGATTCGACTAGGAACTTGTTTAGAATATATCATACACTTCCTAATGAGTTTCATGATCTTATGTTGAGAAGAAGACCTCATGGTTACTTTTGCATATTCAAAGAATTTATCTCACTAGAAGAAAATCTACATTTAACTACACTCCAAAGATAATGATTGTACGAAAAACTGTTGTCTTTTTTCTTTTAACAACAGTTTTAATGAAAACAATTGTCTTTGTGTGTTTTTTCTTATCAAAGACAACTGTTTTTAAAAAATCGTTGTCTTTTATGAGTCAAACACAATAGTTTTTCAAAACTACTGCATATGAGCGGATTTTTTGGTGGCTACGACAACAATTTTTAAAAAATCGTTGTCTTTTAGATGTCAAAGACAACAATTTTAAAAACTGTTGTTTATGAGAGTTTTTTAGTAACTATGACAACGGTTTGAAAAATCGTCGTAAAAAATCATTGTTTTTTCACTAAAAAAAAGCTTAATTAAAAGAAATAAAGAAGAAAAAGAAGGAAAAAAACCCATCCCCAATTCATTCCCGCCCCGTACTAAAAGAAAGAAGAAAACCCCAACCCACTCCTCCCGCTGCTCTCTCCCTCACCACGACAGCTTCCGCCGAGCGCCGCCTAGACCACCGGACAAGAAGCGTCGATCTCAATAAGTTCTTCCCCAAGCCCCTGCACCTCTTTTCTGTACTGAATCGAGAAGAAATCGAGTGGATCAAACCCTGTTCGAAGTTGTCTGTGCGCACGAGTTCTTCTTCGATTCCGGTGAGATTGCCTTCGATTCTTGATTCAAAGTGTACCTTTCATTAGTTTAGATCTTGCAAGATATAGTGATACATATCTTTGTTTTACGCCACACACATATGTTGATTTTGGATACCCACTGTTGTTACTTACTTTAGAACTTTATAGTGCATGTTAATCAGCGTTTTTTGATCATATAACCCCGAGACATTACACGTATGGCATCATTCCTATAATGGTTTTTTTTCCCTCGAATTCAACAAGCTTGTGGATAGAAAAATCTTGAACATCAAAGATGAACAAGTTCTTGGGTTCTTGAATGTTTTCATTCGTGTGAAGAGGAAAAAAAGAGTTGCTCTATTTGATTGAGAGGAGCAAGATGTCTTGGCTCTTTTTAGCATTGATTGATTTCTGTTTTTACAGTAAAAGAACTATTTTTTACTATAATCTTTCTTAGATTGTTTCCCTGGTTGTCTCAGAATGGTTTTTGGAAGGTGTTGATCTTGTTTCCTGTATGTATAGGCCCTCAAATCTCTGTTACACAAAATATTTCCACTTTTTGCTTGCATTATTGCCATTCTTGATCCATTTCCCCCCTACTTGCTGTGTTGTCCAAAGTGTACCTTTCATTAGTTTAGATCTTGCATGATGACAGGTTTTCCATTCAAATGCATTTTTACATCTATGATAAGAAATGCTCCAAACTTGAATATTCTAAGAAAAATATACATGACCTTGTTTTGGGGGGAATCCAATTCAGACTTGCGAAGGCCTAAAAAGTTGTGAGGGTAGAGATGGAGAATCTATGGACCGTGTTTTGTGGGGAATCCAACTGTTCAAACAACAACAAGATCCCTTGTGATGCTGATTTGAGTTTTCGAACACGCTCTTCTTCTTACACCGATAGTGTGTTAAGTCTTTGTTTTGATATCCTGCTCTTCATCATGATCTTATTCACTATAGTTTTCAAAAAATCATTGAAATCCTCAAATGTGAGAGCTTCCACAGTTTACAACAATGGGGAGTGGGACAGGGGAGGAAAATCGGATCTGAGGTCTCATGGTGTGGCAATGATTGAGCTTATTAGCATGGAAGTACACAAGTGATTCACCTTTTACAAATCTTAAAGATATACTATAAAAATGTAATCTGTCTAACATATTTTAGGTAAAAGTACATGGGACAATTGCTTATGTCTCTCAATCGGCTTGGATTCAATCAGGAAGCATTCGAGAAAACATTCTCTTAGGGTCTAACTTCGGTAACAACAAATATCAAGATACACTAGATAGGTGTTCACTACTTAAATATCTCAAGCTGCTACCTTATGGTGAACTCACTGAGATAGGAAGTGGTGGCCAAAAACAACGGATTCAGCTTGCTCGTGCTCTTTATAAGGATGCTGACATATATCTCTTGGATGATCCATTTAGTGCCTTGGATGCACACACTGCCCTGAGTTTGTTTAACGTTAGTATGTTCCCATTGCAAGTAGAATTTAGTTTTAGGCGTTGTATGATAAAAACTCTGTTGAATCTTGGCAGGAATATGTAATTGAAGCCCTCTCAACAATGACAGATTTGCTCGTGACTCATCAAGTTGATTTTCTTCATGCATTTGATTCTATCTTGGTGAGTTTTTCTTTAGGTAATTTTATTTGTCTGAAACTTCTTATCCACTCCTACTTCAGAACACAAATTTGTGTGTGTTTTCATAGTTCACAAAATCGGAGTACACTCGGGTAGAAATCGATGAGGTGCGTTCTTTCAATTCAATTGTTTTTCCAGATTTCCTTGTCCGAAGGAGTGTTTATTTGCCATACGAAAGTGTTAATCTTGTGATTTGAATGTTTTGATATCCATTGTTTCGTCCAAAAATCGATTTTACAATTATTTCTTAAATTATATTTATTTATGAGTTTGAAGATATTATTCGTCATATGCATGCTCTATTTGATTTAGTACTTGAATTGTGTTAATGATTGTGTTTTTGTTGAATAATTTACAGTTTGGATATACAAAGCAAAAGAAAAGAGATTGCTGTGGCTTTTATAAAAAATCCCGGGTCAACAAAGTGTAGTTGTGATATTTGTACTAGCTCGAGTCGGGTGCTAATAAATGTTGAAGGGAAGATTCCAAGTTTATCAAGATTAATGTATAGATCTTTTTTTTAGTGTACATAGAATTATGATTCGAATTTTGAACATGCAGTTATTTATAATAATTTATAAAAATTGTATATTAAATTTTATTTCGAATTTTGAATGATTTATAATACTAAAAAAATATAAAATAAATTTTATTATTATTTTTTTCCTAAAAAAAGACAACTGTTTTTCACCGTTGTCATAAGTCTTTTCAAAGCGTTTTTAAAAACTATGTTGTTAAAGAGTGCGATCAAAGACAACAGTTTTTCACCGTTGTAATTGTTGTCTTTGAGAACTTTTTTTAACAATACAGCTTTTAACAACGGTTTTAAAAGAATTACGACAACAGTTTTTTACCATTGTCGTCGAGCGTTTTTTTTGTAGTGTCTATGCAGCTTGTATGAGTATACAGATAAAGTAAATGTTATAAATGGATAAAACTATAAAATATTATTAAAATAAAGATTGTTTTTAAATAAGAGTCAATAAAACACAAGCCACTTGGTTCGCTAGACACTTACTGTAACAATCTCCCACTTGCCTTATAACCAACTACCCATAAATTTAACACTCATTGCTTCACGATGCTTCTAAAACAATGATCTAGGCAGGGGCTTCGTTAGTGGATCAACCATGTTATTTGCAGAGACGACTCTCGCTACTGATGTGTCTCTTCTCCTAGAATATGTGGAACTTTCTTAGTATATGTTTGGATCGTTGATGAGGCCTCGGTTACTTTTCTTGTACAATGACACAAGTGTTGTCGCAGTAGACTGGGACTTGATCAAATGTTTGAGGAATGACTGAAACGTCTGCTTATTCGTTTTCTTAAAAAGTACTAGAAATTTTTTTTTCCAAACCTCACGTAGCATTCGGCCGAATCATAAAAATATTTTGGAACCATTTTAAAAGTAAAACAACCAACTATTTTATAAATCCAAAAACATTATTTGAAAAGTATAGCCCATACTATAACCTCTCAAAAATCTCTCGTAACAGAAATAAAAGACGTAAAAATATCTTTAACATTACTTAAAATCATAAATCATAACTAGTGCGGAAAACTAGCGTCGGTCCTCGGGTCATGTGCACCTTCAATCCAGCAAGTCACTCGTCAAGACCTCCAATATCATTGCTATTTATACCACCTGCATCAACACACCTAGTGAGTCTAAAGACTCAACACGTCCTATCTTTGATAACAAGTAATACGTAATACAGTTAACATATAACGGTGAAAAATACTGTACTTAAAATATCATTTTCATGAGGATGTATAAACTTAAACTTAAATATTTTCGTAAACATTTTCATGATGCATAAAAACATTTTCAAAAGACATAATCATATCACTTAAACATATTCATATTCATGTCCATATTCGTATTCATATTCATGTTCGTGTATGTTGAATTCAGATCGTGATTGTGACTCGTATTTTTAAACGTATTGGGCGATGGATCCATCTAAAGAAAACGACAGTACTGGGCGGCGGGGGACACCAGCAACACTCTCACCGGTCAACTGGGCCCTGGCCTACGTATTAACATATTCGTATTCGTATCACGTATTCGTATTCGTATCCGTATCCAAGGAAACACGATCGTCGGGCTCCCACTGGGACCATAACCCTCACGATATTTCCAACATGTAGTAGTCACAATCGCTTCACGTCCTTCAACATGTTAGCATCACTTAATAAAAACATGCATAATGTCATTTTTATTTTGAAACCAAGCATGCAACATGTCTTTTAAATGCCCATATTTAAATCATAGAAATCATAGACATTTAAAAATCATAATTTAACATATTAAAAATCATAAACATCTATGAACAGTTTTAAAATAAACATTTTAATTTTATAAACGTTTAAAATAAACATTTAGATCATAAACATTTAAAATAAACGTTTTAGCATATTAAATCATAAAACATTAAACATATTAACGTCTTAAAAATCCATAAACATTTAAAATTGACCTATTAACATATAAACATCCATAATCATTGAAAATAATCATATTAACATATAAAACAGCATTCGGGACACTGCCATGACGTTTACTAATTTCTAGGTGTAAAAAGATCGTTTTACCCCTGGACGTAAAATTTCCCGTTTTAGACATTTTCTTAATTTCATTGACTCTAACATGTCCCAAATAATTATTTAAGCTTACATGAATTTTCTCATATTTTTATTTAGCTTAATTCGATGACTTTTAAATTAATCTTTAAATGTGACGTATTAATGCGTTTTAATCCCGAATTAAACAAAACCTTATTATAAAATTCCCAAATTAAAAACTTAGACTTCTCATAATTATTTAAGCCTAAAGCTAATTTTTCATAATTTTATAAAGCTTAAAACTAGGTGTTTCAATTAACTCGTTAATTAGCGTTTCGTGCGGCGATTAAATCCCGATTAAATCCAAAACTCATTATTTTGACCCCAAATTTTTAACATAGCATTTTTAATATTTATTCTACTCTTCCAAGTCATGAGCCACCCCCGTGAACCCATGAATTCATTTTTAGCCTTTTAATTTTTGTTTTTGACACCTTATCGAACACACCGAGCCATCTCCTAATTTACTCGAGCCACGCCCGAGCCAAAACCTAGCCAACCCATCTAGAGACACTACTGTGAAAGCCTAGCCCCAAAACATGACCCTAACCCGCTCAAAATCTTTCCGGAAGTCGACCCATGTTTCTGCATGTGTGTGTGTGTAGTGTCCTTGAACAAAGAAGCTCCTATCAAGTCTAGGACTCCTCCCAACCCTTAACCTCCGAACCCACCTAACCCTGACCATCCCTGGATCAAGCCTAGACCAAGCCCAGACCAACCCAGACCCTATAACCCGCGCGCGAGCCACCTGGTTCAGGAACCCAGCAGCTGCGCAACTCATGTTCCTCTCATGATTTATGCTTCTAGGGCCCCTACCCACGACTCCAACCACTGAACCAACGTATCAAGCACTTACCTAGGACCCTAGGGTCACCCCCTGGCCCAGCCCGCAGTCCCCAGACCAAGCCCTTAAGCCCTGGACAAGCGCTGCACCTGCGCGCTGTTTTCCCATTCTCGGGTGAGAGTCCTTGTCAACAAGGACTCTTCCCAGCCTATCTAGCTCGAGTCCTAGCATGGCTAGGACTCTTCCTTTGACCCCTATACGACCTTGGTTAGTCCTGGACGTGAGCCATTACCAAGCCCAGCCGTAGGACCCCAACAACCGAACCCTTGTCTCCCATGACAGCAAAGTGCTTCTCGATTGTGTTCATGTCGAGGCCCTAAAACTCCTTGCTTGAAAATTTGCGGAAAATTAAAAATTTTCTTTTTAAAAATAAATGGAGTGCCTCATTCATAAAATCAACTGATAACTTAAGTTCAATGTTTAAAATATAGCAGCGGAAGAAAATAAAGTTTGCCGAAAATAACAATTTAAAAATATTCAACAGCTGATAAAATGTCTGAGCATAAAAAAGTGGCAAGTTCTGAAACTGAGGTCCTCGGGTGCCACTACTGCCGACCCAAGCTGGCTCACTGGTCCTCGCCCTCGGCCCTGGCCTCATCAGTACCTACAACAATCAAGTCTAGTGAGCCTAAAGACTCAGCATGCAAATATCGTAGGTAACGAGTAAGTACTGAAGTAAAATGTGCATGGGATAAAATATCATGTCATGAGGCATACTGAAAATAACTTGTACTGAGAAATTATAATACGTGCATAACTGAACTGAAATCATAGTAAAAATGTTTGCTCCTTGGAGCCCTGTACTGAAATAACTGGTAAAAATTTTCTGTTGAGATTATGGTCTACGCCTGTGGCCCCTGCACTGAATTGAACTGATCGGTAACTGGCTACCGGGGAGTATCAAACTGAACTGAGCTGACCAGTCACTGGCGACCGGGTGGTACCAAACTGAACTGATCGGTCACTGGCGACCGTATAAAATAATGCTCCCATAATAGTGAATTGACCACAAGCCATATCGCATAAATCTCAAAAAAATAAGTATTTTCTATTTTCATGCACGTAATATAATTAAATGGCATAATGAAAATATCCTGTATATTTTACCAACTGGATTGGATCGCTCCCAGGCTCGCTGCAACCTAAATATGCCATGAAAAATATGCAATAGCTTATACTTGACCAAACTATGCAATTAAGTTTGAAAATGCGACAATTACGTCTAACGACTTCGTATTTAATCATGACTCCGAACCAACCCGAACCGACACTGAACCGACGTATAGTCATGATTAAAATACGCTTAAAATTATGAACTAATACTCCTAAAATGATGAGGGTCGAAATCTAGGTGAAATGGAGGCCAAAACAAGAAACGCTCTTTCGAGAGTCAATTTGGCACATCGCACCGTAAATTCTCGTACGACCTCAAAAATGATCCGAATCACAAACGGTCAAAAACACGACCTTCCTAACTCAATGAGGCACTGTCCAGTCCAAGGCCACAGGCTAAAAGCCAACCAAGAACTCAAACGAGCCTCCGAACCAACACAGCAACTTGCTATAAATTTCCAGCAGCTATACCATCGCGTATCTTGTGTTGTTTTCGAGACTACCGGCCATTGGTGCGTGAACCACCTACCAGAGACTCTTACCAACATCCCAAGGAATGATTTTAACCATGGCTAAGGGCCCTAGGCCAGCCACAATCCTCACCATTCCAGCAACCAACCAAAAGCTCTTACCGAGGGCCCTCATGCGTGCGTGTGTAGTGTTTTGTTTTTATTGCTGTCTCGTGTCGTTCCAGTGGCCATTTGATTGACCATGGCACGATCTAGACATCTAGGGGCATGGTATGAACCGTGGCTAAGGGCCATAGGCCAACCAAGATCCACACCAAACCAACCAACTCGAAGTACATGTGCTGTCAAAACCGAAGGGGCCGAGAGGGGAGGGGCCTGTTCTTGATGTTTTATGTAAAAACCGATGAGCCATGGACCAAGCCACAAAAAGGGCGACTTAGTCACGTCTTAGAAATGCTAGGGGAGTGATCTAACCATGGCTATAGACCCTTGGGGTAGCCAAGATCAGATTCAATCCCTTGACAGAAAAATCTGAAATTTCGAAGCACAAAATGGCAGTGGAGGAATGCTGCTGTCATTTTCGGTTCCATCATGCATGGGGCTGATTTGAATGGACCAACATGGTCCTAATGCACCCTATTACGTGTCTAGATGTCGCCTTGGGAGCCTGGAGTCGAACCATCCACCTGAAACCACTAAACAAGAGGAAACGTGAAGCTTGCCAAGGAAAGTCAAAAAACATCTGCACCATGGTTTCGAAAATATTTGGACATGCATCTCGATTTTTTCTTGATAAAACATGATCACATACTGAAAAATAATTGCTAATATGACTTGATTGAGGTTTGAAAGAATCTAGACATGCCTTGGTTATCGTTTGAAATAAAAACGAAAAGAAGAGACGATGCGGCGCGGAGGAGTGGAACGCTTCTCTTGTTTCCTTGCTCTCGATTCTCACTCTTGTTCTAGGCTATGAGGGTCACGATTTTTCTACTCTATAAGCTCTGAATTTTGGTCATGGGGGGAGGGAGAATGATGGTTAGGAGAGTGAGGGAAGTGGGTGCAAGATATATGGGATAACTCAAGACCAAGTCTTCACCTTTTAAATTTTGAATTCTAGTTTGATATCAAATGATTTTGTTGGTGCATGTTGGGGTGAGGTGACCGATCAATTACCATCTAGACTAGGTGAGGATAAGGTTGATCATTAATTAAATGGTGCTCCCAAAAATAAAAGAATTATCCTACTAATTAAATACAAAGAAAGGGTCAAAGGTGTTGAGTTGGCATATCAATGCTTAATCATCTAAGGGGCCGAAAATTCATCTAATAAATGGAAGGAAAAATGTTTTCTAGCTAGTAAATTTATAACCCTTAAAAGCCTCACTAATCCTTTAATTAATTTAGTGAATTAATCCCTTAATTAAATAACTTAAATGAGCTTATTTCTTAATCACCTCAAGTAACTTAAATTAAATCCTCAAACCTCCTTATTAACTTAAATTAACTTACTTGCTAGCTAAAATAAAGTCTGGAAATATTTATCGAATCTTAAATTCTATCTCAAAGCTCCAACTCCAGTCCGGCCTCACTGAAATAACTGAAAAATCAAACTACTGCATGAAATAATAAAATAATTAACTTCAAAGAAAAACATTAAATAATCATGCAATGAAGTCAATTTAATTTAAAATACTAGAATTATGCATGGCTTATACGTAGACTGATTTACGGGTTCTACAGTTCACATCTTGTGGCCGTGTGTTTGTGTGGTTCTAGGACTCCTTAAACCGTGTACACCAATACCATAACACTACCTAATCATGGCAGCCCCTTTATGCACGTAAACAATACAATTCGGATCAAAGTTTCTACTTGAAATTGCAAGACACATGCAAAACGAAAATTATTCAAAAAGTGTCACTTGTTTTGCAACTTTTCATGCATAAAAAAATATAATATGATGTGCTGATGGTTTGAAGGAAATAATAGGCGTGCCTTTGCGTAATTAACGCACGAAAAACCGTTGACGATTTGCGAAGAACGGACAAGAACCTTGGCTTGAATTTCTCCTTGGTTTCCCACGACTTTTCTTCCAAAACTTTAAGTGTGTGCCGTGAGTTTGGAGTGTTTGGAGGAACAAAATTGAGTGGCCGATTTGTTTTTAGGGTTTGGGGTGGTGATTATACATTTTAAATACATAAAAATCTACTAATAAGGCCTTAAGCCTATTAAACATAAGTTAGGCCTATTAAAGCTAGATTAGAATTTTATTAAATTATTAAAATGATTTTGGTAAAGATAGTTTGTAAATTAAATAGCCGGGTTGTCAAAAAGTTCGTATTTTTGTTGAAATACCAACACCGATAAAATTTACGTCCTGGCGTATAAAATCACCTCAAAACTCTTTATTTTCAAAAATATGAAAGGCCATCAACCATATTTTAAACAATTGAAAATAATTATTTAATAAAAATATTTTACGTTTTTTTCAGCCTTCGGTCTCCGTTCTTCGATCGCAACTAGAAAAATACTTTAAAAATACATTTTAATGCAACCATGTAGAAAAATATATTTTAAACATGTCAATATGCACAACATAATTAATTAATGCAATTAAAACAATTAATTAAAATACAAAAAATTTAATAATTGCATGCATGTGGTTCGCGTGGACTTTTAAATTTTTCGAGGCGTTACAATGACACTTAACTCTTGGACAAAATTCTTCATCCAAACAACCTCCTTTGTTGCAGCTATGTATTTGGCCTCAGTGTTTGAATCTAGTGCGGTGTCTTGCTTAGAATTCTTCCAAGAAACATCACCTTTATTGAGCTTGTATAAAAATACAAAGGTTGATTTCGAATCATACATATCTGATTGGAAGTTAGAATTATTATTGCCTTCCAATTTAATTTTCAACTCTCGTAAACCAAGAAAAAATTCTTATTTTTTTTCAAGTACTTAATGATGTCCTTTATAACTTTCAAATCCAGTGGACATTTGCAACCCTAAGTGAAAATGCAATATAAGCTCTAGTAGATATCGTGCCATACATTATACTGCCTATAGCGGACGTATATAGCGGACGTATATGAGATACGGCTCATGGTTCTATTTCATCGTCAGTCTTAGGGCAATTAGATTGTGATATATTTACACAATTAGACATTAGGAGATATCCTCTCTTGGATTCCTCCATAGAGATTTTCCTCAGTATGATATCGATGTAAATGGACTGAGTAAGCCCTATCATCCTCTTTGATCTATCCCTATAGATTTGTATTCCTAATACATCGAATGCTTCACCCATATCTTTCATGGAGAATTTACTAGCTAACCATATTTTAGTTGATTGCGATATCTCAACATCATTCTCAATGAGTAGTATATCATCAACATAAAGTACTAGGAATATCATTGCACTCCCACTAACCTTCTTATATACACATACTTCCTCAGGTTTTTTAACGAAATCAAACTATTTGACAGTGTTATCAAATATGAGGTTTTAGCTTCTTGATGTCAGTTTGAGTCCATAGATGGATCTATGAAGTTTGCATAATTTATGCTTACTTCCTACTTATGTGAATCCTTAATATTGAGACGTGTAAATCTCTTCCTTAATGTCACTATTAAGGAAGGTTGTTTCACATTCATCTGTTATATTTCATAGTCATATCATGCTGCTATGGATAACAATATCCTAATGGACTTAAACATTGCGATTGGAGAAAAATTTTTCTCATAGTTAATATCTTGCTTTTGAGTATATCGTTTTGCTAAAAATCTTATTTTGAAGGTCATTACCTTCGTATAGGCCCAAATTTTCTTTTTGTAAAGCCATTTTCTTCCTATGGGAACAATTCCTCATGTGGATATATTAAGAACTATACTTGATTCGAATACATGGAGCTCATCTCGGACTGCATGAATTCAAGCCATTTAAATGAATCGGCATTAGACAACGCTTCTCTGAAATTTCTTAGATCACATCCAGGAATGAGCTCATCTTGGTCTTCTTCAAGTAGCAGGCTTATCCTCTTAGGTGGCCTTGAGTCTTGAGACCTTTCGGATCTCCTAGGAGCTTGCGTTTCTTCAATTGGCTGTTGAGGTGTGAGTTCTACTTTTCAGAAGTACGTGGTTTTCGAATGTTTTCAAGTTCTATCATTCCATATTTTCTAGCCAATAGAAACTCATTATCGAACAAGGTGACATTATTTGAAACGAACACCTTTGTTTCACTGGGATCATAGAAATAATATCCAATTGAATTCTTAGGATATCCCACAAAGTAGTACAAATTTGCTCTACTTTTCTTTTCTCTCCCATTGCCTGCTTCACGTAAGCAGGATATCTCTATATTCTTAAAAAAGAATATTTGAGAGGTTTTTTCATCCATATCACATTTGGACTTTTATCCATTGACTTTGTATGAACTTAGTTCAACAACATTGTCGAAACCTCATGCACAAATCCCCAAAAAGATTGCGGAAATTCAGTGAATCTCATCATAGATCAAATCATGTTCATCAATGTCCGATTACTATGTTCTGACAC
This sequence comes from Primulina tabacum, assembly GCF_025594145.1. Lineage (NCBI taxonomy): Eukaryota > Viridiplantae > Streptophyta > Magnoliopsida > Lamiales > Gesneriaceae > Primulina > Primulina tabacum. Next base: position 3,199,905 of record NC_134566.1, read on the forward strand.
ACCATTCAATTGGGGTGCGGCAGGTGGGATTCACTATGAGAGAATCTCATTCTCTTTAAGATAGTTTGAAATTCAGTACTTAAGCATTCTCAACTTTGATCAGATCTAAATGTTTGAATATTTTTCCTAATTCTTATCTACTTCAGTTCTGAATTCTTTGAACTTTTCAAAGGTTTCAGACTTGTATTTCATTAAATACACATACCATACCTCGAATAGTCATAAGTAAAGGTAATGAAGTAGGACTAACCATATTTCGTGCTAACACTTAGTGGGACACATACATCTGTATGGATCAAATCCAATGAATTATGTGCACGTTCCACTTTTCCTAGGAAATGGTCTTTATGTAAAGACCCAAAATTTTACTATACAAAGAAACAAAGTACCAAGTTGATTTTTGTTTTGCATTGAAGATGAATTATGGCATGGAGGAGAATAAATTACATGCAACCTTTGGATGGAGGGAGAAGACCTAAAGTCACATTCGTGATTAATGACATAAATCATGCAACCTTTGTTATGGAGGGAGAATGCCTAAAGTCACATTGGTGATTAATGCCATAAACCATGAAACATTTGGTATGGAGGGGGAAGGCCTAAATTCACATTGGTGTCTATAAATAGTGGCAAAAGAATGAGTGAAATCACATCAAAACAACATCAAAAATTTTCTCCAAAAGTTTCAATTTCCGAGTACCAAAAATTCTGCCCAATTTCAGAAAGTTTTGCTTATTGTTTTACACGTTCAAATCCGATCTCACCGTTCAAAATATACCTACACGTGTTTGGAACAACATATCAAAAATTCAGATCGATCCAACGGTTCAATTAGGCGCAAAAATTTTTTGCAAGGTGACTGGTTTTTCTGTGTCAAGCTCCAACATGTTCATTCTTTCAGATAAGTGGGTTTATATGTTTTATGGATTATGTATGTTTTAAAATTCGATCGTCTACTGCATGATGTGAATAAGTGTGGATTTCGAAAATCACTAAGTTACTTCAAATCGTTTCGTTTCGTTCCGTTTGTTTGTTCTTTTATGCTTCTCCGTTTCGTTCTATGTTGGTGTCATTCTATTCGAACCAATTTGTCTCCGAATGATAAGTTATTTGTTTGAATCTGATAATAGTGCATCGGGAAATCCTGTGAGGGAAAAGGCCCCAGAGGGAGCCCGAATGCGGGAGAAGGCCCTAGAGGGAGCCCGAATGCGGGAAAAGGCCCCAGAGGGATCCCATTTACAGGAAAAGATCCGAGAGGGAGCCCAAGATCAAGGATAGCCCATGATCATTATAATCTGTTTGTCTGATAAGTTTTGTTATGAAATGTCCTGATTCGAAGTTCTGATTGTTCTAAATCTGATTTCTGTTCATCCAACTCTGAAACTCTGATTTGTTCAATGATTAACTTATGTTCATCCAACTTTGATTTATTATGTTATGTAAAAGAAGAAGGTTTTAAAAGTATTATGTATCAAATGTTTTCTGGTATTCGATCGGCCCTACTTGCTGAGTGTTTCCCAAAACGCTCATCCCCCTTACGTCCCTCTCCAGATGAGAATGAAGAACATGTAGAAGAAAAGGAGCAGGAGCAGTTCTAGGGCTGGTAAAGAATTAGAATGAAGTAATTCAAGTTCTGGATATTCAAGTCCATTAGTATTTCTTTGTCTTTCTTAGTAATGTTTGTACTTTTCGCTTCCGCAACCTCTGTATTTTTCTTCATTTGTAAAGACAATGGAAAATTTATGAAATAAACTGGTATTTGGCTATTTGCTACGAGACTTATTGTTATTTGATTAACAATGCCGGATGTCACCGTTGCCGCGGTCTCAGGGCGTGACATTAAGTGGTATCAGAGCTGCCAGGTTCATAATCCGGCTGTGAGTTTGATAGACGAAGTCAAATTTTGTCAAATGCCCATGCCTTTCTATCCAAATTATTCTGATACATCATACTCGTCTCCGTTTGTTTAAATCCTCAACTTCAAGTTGTCGCCATAGTTGGATGCCTTATTCTTTCGCATAGAATCTCGAAACCCAATTTCGTCAACTGCTTTCAATCTGTGTGAAATTACCTCTTCTTTCCACTTGTGAAAAATCCAACGAAAGATTTTTTTCGATCCAATTATTTTACTTGTCTGATGCGTTAATTTTGATTTTTGCCATTACTTTGATTCTAAACATTTTTCATTCGATTTCTCTAAGAAATGGCTGCCTCTCGCACTCGTGCTCAAGCCGTTATTCGCATGCGTCAACTTACCATTGACAATCAAACTCGTGAGATTTCTACTTTAAAGGCTCAACTAGCTAGGGAGAAACAAGAGCTCATGGAAGCCAAAACCCTACTTCAAACTGATATATAGCGTTTCACCCATCACCTTGATCGAGCAGAGAGCCAGCTCGCCCTAACCCTACGTAAGCCATCTCACGTGGTACGAATAGTTTTCCCTAACCGAAAGTTGATAGTAAGGATTGAAACTGAGAAGGATCTTGCCAACCGCTTACGTCATCAACATGAAGACCTTGTTAGCAAGCAAGAACATTGTATCGCCAAGTTTCATGGCACTATGGATAGACTACAAGAACAAAATAACTATATGAACTTTGTCATCGAAAACGTGGAAGAAGTACCTATAGATGTAGTGGAAAAAGGACAGTGATGACGAAGAGATGATAAGGTATGGTAGACTGGTATTATGGTTATATGATACAAAAAGAAAGAAGTGTAACATTTTTTGGGAATGTACAAAGATAAGTTGAATTATATTGAGAATGTACCTATCAGATTTAAGTTGACTTATATTTTGGGAGTACACCCTATCTGATATAAGTTGACTTACATTTTTGGGAATTTATCTATCGGAGATAAGCTTCCAACTTAAGATGAAATGTTTGACTCGAGGATAATAAATTATTAATGAAAATATGAGATAAGAATTATATAAGCTTTGATATTCAGATGTAGAAGTTAGTTTTTGTGTCAATAACTAACGGTATGTACATTAAATTTGGGATGCTAAGTGCTAAATTTAAATATGTATGATTTGTAATATCTTATGAATGTAAGAATAATATCTTTTAAGAAATTTATATTATTTTTAGGTCATTTCCTTATGAAAATAAAGTAAGATATTGATGGGCATCGAGGAAGTACATCATACATAATAAGTTGTGACTCTTTTTATAGTACACAACAAAAGACATCCAACGAAACTTGTTTGTGTTAAAGCATGCTAGGCTCATAGTCTTGATTAAAGGAAGATTTAGCAAAGGAAGAATTGTTTGAGGAATTAGTTTCTTCTGTGCAAGGTTGAAAGAAATTTTAACTAGGTTATAATATATTGGGACTTAATTCAATAGGCTGATAAGGAGTTATGTTCTAAGATTCTATATTAGTTTAAGTTTTGAGATAGTAATCGTGATAATTTTAAGATAGAATAAAATAAGTATGGATATGCATATATTCAGTGGCGATTTCATTCAGTGTACTATGAGAATTGATTGATTGGACAAGAATCATGCAACGGTAGATTGTCGAGGTAAGAATGCCAAACTCCAATCTAAGAATAAATCATATTTCATGGCAAGGATAAGGATAAGGAAAATAAATCCTTACTTTCTGCTTCTTAGACTTAGAATGCCATGGAGTATGCTAAGAAGTCTATCTAGCGATAATGAGAGAAGTAAAAGAAGGAATTGAGCATCTACTTCTAATAGAGTTCACATACAATAGCAGCTACCACAGTTAGGGGTGGGCGCGGGTTGGGTTTTCGGGTTCGGGTATCCGAAATTTTGGGTACCCGACACCAACCCGATCATGTCGGGTACCCGACTATCGGGTACCCGAAATGATCGGGTACCCGACTGTCGGGTACCCGAAAAAAAAATTAATTTTTTTATTTTTTTTTGAAAAAATATATTTTTTTTACATTTCACAAAAAATCACGTCATTATATCGAGTTATGATTAGTCATTATATCATATTATGACTAGTAAATTAAAAAAAACACATGTATTTTTCATATTTCACAAAATATCGTGCCATTATATCATTTTATGATTAGTCATTTGTCATTATATCGGGTTATGACTAGCCAAAAAAAAAATACATGTATTTTTAAAATGAATAGAGTAATTTGTGTGTGGGTCCCCACACCAATGAATGCCCAAAATTCACGAAGTGTTGCATATTCTCTCTGTAGCTATTCGCAAATGATAGTATTGTCGTAAACACCTTCCTCCAATCAATTTATCGTCTTCAAAAGACCATAGATGGCAGTATTTAGCAATATAAAACAATGCGAACCAAAATACTTTCTGAAGATCAATAGGACAGATAGACATATAGACCCATAAAATTTTTTTTTAAAAAAATATTTCGGGTACCCGATACCCGATCGGGTATCGGCAAAATACCCGAATCCGAACCCGAAAATTATTTTCGGATATCGGGTACCCGACGAACCTGATTTTTTTAAAAAATAACCGATCTGATCGGGTCGGATCGTGTACCCGATATCCGAAAATAAACGCCCACCCCTAACCACAGTAGCATAGAGATGGCCCCTTGTGAAGCACTCTATGGAAGAAATGTAGATCGCCCCTATATTGGGACGAAATAGCGGAGAAAGCCATCACTGGGCGTGAAATAGTGTAGATCACAATTGAGAAGGTAGCTATCATTAACGAGAAACTCAAAGCGGCTCAGGACCGAAAAAAGCGATTTTTCAGTGTCAAGCTCCAACTTGTTCATTTATTCAGGTAAGTGGGTTTATATGCTTTAAAGATTATGTATGTTTTAAAATTCGATCATCTACTGCATGATGTGAATAAGTAAGGATTTCGAAAATCACTAAGTTACTTCAAATCGTTTCGTTTCGTTCCGTCTGTTTGTTCGTTTATGCTTCTCCGTTTCGTTCTATGTTGGTGTCATTCTATTCGAACCAATTTGTCTCCGAATGATAAGTTATTTTTTTGAATCTGATAATGGTGCATCGGGAAAGCTTGTGAGGGAAAAGGCCTCAGATGGAGCCTGTCTATGGGAGAAGGCCCCGGAGGGAGCCTGAATGCAGGAAAAGGCCCCAGAGAGATCCCATTTACAGGAGAAGGTCACAGAGGGAGCCCGAGATCAAGGATAGCCCATGATCATTATAATCTGCTTTTCTGATAAGTTCTGTTCTGAAATGTTCTGATTGTTCGAAATCTGATTTCTGTTCATCCAACTCTGAAACTCTGATTTGTTCAATGATTAACTTATGTTCATCCAACTCTGATATACTATGTTATGTAAAAGAAGAAGGTTTTAAAAGTATTATATATCAAATGTTTTCTGGTATTCGATCGGCTCTACTTGCTGAGTGTTTCCCAAAACGCTAACCCACTTATGTCCCTCTCCAGATGAGAATGAAGAACATGTAGAAGAAAAGAAGTAGGAGCAGTTCTGGGACTGGTAAAGAATTAAAAGAAGTAATTCAAGTTCTGGATATTCAAGTCCATTAGCGTTCCTCTGTCTTTCTTAGTAATGTTTGTACTTTTCGCTTCCGCAACCTCTGTATTTTTCTTCATTTGTAAAGACAATGGAAAATTTATGAAATAGACTGGTATTTGGCTATTTGCTACGAGGCTTATTGTTATTTGATTAACATTGCCGGATATCACCGATGCCGCGGTCTCGGGGCGTGACACTTAAGTCATCTTTCTTTTCAGAAATGACTCGCATGTTTCAGTAGATTTAATTTCCGACATGTCAAAAATGCATTCTCCCACTAGCTTGTATATCCTTCTTTGGGAAATATATCCTAGCCTGGCGTGTCGCAAGTGTTTTTGATTTAGACAAAAAAAAATTTTGTTTGTAGTTGAAATCATTTGGACATTGTTTAATGGAATATCGCCATATTATCTAAAGTTTACCTATTTCTAGAATACTTCTAGCCTAGTTACTTTCTAATGTCCATGCTTCTTGTAGTAGAAACAAACATGTTATGGCTTATCAGGCTTTGTGGGCCATTTAAGTATCCTTTGAAGCTTTTCTCTTATTGGGCTTGTTTTTTTTGTAAGGTGCGGAACGTTTTTTTCCCTTACCTTGTGGGCTATGTTTTGTCCCTGTCGAGAAGGCCACTGAAAAAACAACATTTTCCTTCTTTGTGGCGGCCTCGTAAGTGGTGAGCATATTGACTAGCTCTTCAAAGCTAGCATCTATCTTATTCATGTTGAAGCTCGCCACGAACCCGTGAAATGAGTAAGAGATTGACAACAAGCTTTTCAAATATTTTAGACTAGTATTTCATTAAATACGAATACCCGTACTTTGAATAGTCATCAGTAAAGGTAATAAAGTTTAATTGGCCATATTTCATGCTAACACTTAATGGGTCACACACATCTGTATGGATCAAATCCAATGGATAATTTGCATGTTCCATTTCCCTAGGAAAAGGGCTTTAGTCATCTTTCCTTTCAGACATGACTCATATGCTTAAAATAAGATAATATCTAATATGTCAAACATGCCATCTCTCACTAGCTTGTGCATCCTTTCAGACATGAATTATATCGTGTAGACTGCACTAGAAATCTTACACGAATTTGCGTCGAGTTTGGATCACCTAAATTCCAGAAATCCGGCAGCGATGTGGTTGTGGAAGTGACCAAAATTTTATTTGTGAAAATTAGGGTGGTCGAATTTTGTGAGAAAGGAGAGGAGGAAAAATTTGGTGGATAAAATTTTGTCTGTCAAAACCTATATATAAAACTTGTGTTATTTCATACGACCCTCAATGAAATATTTATAAGTTTTGATTCTTGATCACATCAAGAATCTCAATTATATTAGGATTCATAATTCTAATCTCATTAAGATTTCTATTTTCGTTAATTAATTAAAATTACCATGTTGTATATATAATGCAAAGTCAAATTTTGATAACGCATGATATATATATCTGCGTATATATTTATATTAATACATCTATACATACATATACACATATGTACATATATAGACATATATGTAGAATTAAATAATCATAATTTAATTTCTTAGTTAATTGTTAATTAATTAAACAATTCTAGACCTATCTAGAATATTCCATGAGAATCATGTACATATAGTAGTCACAACTACTAACATTATTATTTAATTAGTAGATTCTAAATTTACTAAATAAATAATTGTGAACTCATTACAACCCCGATGAACGATCAAACAGCGCCGATGTACCGATGGTAAAAATCTTGTTCATATAATGAAAATTGAAATTTTCAAATATCAAATTTTACACATATCCAATTTTTCCTACTGTCAGTTTTGTGAACTTTTTCACCAAAATATATAGTTTCACTTTCCTCGTTTAATCAACAAGTAAGCTAACTTCCACGTCTTAAGCAATCTGTTTGATCTCTATCAAATTACAGTAGCCAAATTCAACTACTTGAATTTGACTATCTCAACGAGAACACCGAATCCGATATTTGTATGACCGACCCTCAATGGTTCAGAGATAGGAGTAGCAGTGTGTTCACAACTTAATGTGATTCAAAATAAAATTTATTCTTATTCGGGCTTACCCTAATTATTCTCATTCTTTTCATCAACCCCTTGATCAAGAATGTTAGAACTCAAGTCTAATTGCATCCATCAGATCATGGTAAAAGATTCTAGTAGCATCGCTCGATGATTTCTTAGGTATCACTGATAGTGCCTCAAGAACTTTAAGTTATGCTTAGCGTACAGTATGGTCCCTTCAAATCATATATTCTGATCGAACCTGCAACCATTGGTATATCGAGAGTTGTAAATGAATTCGATAACGCCGTGATATATCTTTGAGTAATAATAGAGACATGATATGTGCAACTGAAGAAACACCTTTCTAAAATACACGTCTTACTCTAGTCAGAGATTTCTTGCAATATTAACTCATCATATCACATATGATATCTTCACCCATAGACAAATGGTGAATTCTTGACCACAATGTATTGACTCCACGCATTTTGACATAACTGTATACTATTCTGCTCGATAAGTGATCACCACTTGGACAGTCCGAAGGAGGGTTGTTCAGTGCATCATCAGATGATCACCCATCTATACAAAAGAACATTTTCATGTCCTTACTAATGAAACATAACATTTATATCACAGATACTAATCTCGAGCGATCTTTATCCTTATTTTAAGCCGTTGATTCGACTAGGAACATGTTTAGAATATACGGTACACTTCTTAACAAGTTTTATAATCTTACGTTGAGAGGCATATCTCATCATATCTTTTGCATATTCAAAGACTTTATCTATGCAACTTGCATGAGTATATACAAATCAAATAAATATCATAATTAGATAAAATCGAAAAAAATATTAAAATAAATATTTTTTTAAATAAAAATCAATAAATCTCAAGTCACAAGTTGGCTCGTTAGACACCTATTATAACATAATAGACCGTAATGTTAACTAATAGTTCTTGAAGGCACCATCATTGATACCTAGAATTCATAAAGTGATGCTACTTGACACTCTTACCATGATTCGATATGTGCAATAAAAAAATATTTATGGCGTTTTTATTATCAATGAGTTGATGCATATAATGTGATTAATTAGGATAAGCTCGTATAAGAAACATGTGTTGGAACAAGTCTTCTGTTTGAATAGAAAAGATGCAGGGGTTACAAATTACTATCAAGGTGTTGAGTAGCCAATTTGCACCCAAATAGATTGGGTACGGAATGTAGAAAAAAAATAAAACTAAAACTAATCAATATTGATCATGTAGTCATGTGTTAAACATAGACACACACATCCATTTTAATTTACTTGAGTGCTTCAGCATCATAACAATCTCCAAACAGTGAATTTTACTAAATTATTATGTTCAAATTTCAAGCTAATAGCCCCCACCGTCCAAAAGGATGTCAAACTATCAAAATCCCACATAGAAAATATTTTTTTACAAAAATATAAGTCAACTCGTAAAGAAAGAACCAAATAAAAGGGATCACATAAGAAAATTTGATAGTATAAAATAAATAAACACAAACAACATGAAAGATCTCACAATCGCACCTTATGAATGAAGGTTTAATTAACATCATCAAAACAAATTGAAGCTCCCAACGCCGCAATCAAACTTATTAAAAGATTAAAAAGTAATAGTACAAATTTATTTTCTCTCCAGGGTGGTGGCTAGGGTTGCGACACCTATGAAAGTTGGCTTCCTGCTTGTGCAGGCTTGTTGCGTGTGATCTTTGGATTCATACGTTGGTCCTTTGTTCTATAATTCAGTGGCTCCGTTAGAGATTTGATTCATACGGTGGCTAGTTGCATCGCAATAGAATGGATCCGGATGATATTGATCGATTGGTGAATGAGATGAAACTCTCCGCACAGATCAGAATGAAGTCGTGGATCTAGAGGAAGCAGATGTACGAATCGGAGAGGAACGATTGTCTCGGTGTTTAGTGGCCAAAGTCTTCTGACCAAAGGCCATTAATCGGGAAGCATTCCGGTCTCATCGAGTTTGTAATGAAAAATCTGCTGATAAAGTGAATCTTGCATTTGGAGCGTGGATGCAGGCCTCTTATCATGTAGGGGGTACTCGGGGAAATCGAAGTGGAGGGGTTAAAAAAGATGGATCACGAAATGATGAGAGATCTCATGAAGACTCGGACCAACATGAATCACAAGCTTTGATTAATCTTGACTCAGGAGTAAAAGCGACTGAAACCATTGAACACCAACAAGACAACACATTTATCATAGTACCACATGTGGAAGGGAGCATAGCTCGGGATGGTTTCAAGGCAGGGGTTGAGCTCCTGGCTATGACTGCACCTGCGTCTCAGCAACCTTCAGTTCAGTCTCCGAATGTTGGGAAGACTACGAATTCCGTCATCTCAGAGTTGGCAAGCGATGGATTGAAACTAAGTACCTTTCCTCCGGCTGGTCCGAGACAGTGGAAGAGAAGAAAGAGGGAACGGAGAATGGTGGTGTCTGGTGCTTCATATTCGTTTTCTGGTACTGGTGCTAAGCAGAGTGTGTTGCAGGATGATGGTACAGTATCTGAAGAACATAATAGCCCTACCAAGAAACGAGAAAGAAATTGGGATACGGCTTCACATCAGAGCGATATTGCGGCGGTGGTTGCTTTGCAACCCCGCCGATCTCCATGAATATCATAACTTGGAATACAAGCCCCCGGGAATTCCGGGAACTGCGGCGCCTTGTCGCTGAAAAGAAACCCACTCTATTATTTTTAAGTGAAACCAAAATGAGAGAGGTTAATTGCAGATGGTGGAAAAACAAGATGGCATTCTCGGGGTGCTTTATGGTTGACTGTCGCGAGGACGGAGTGGAGGACTTGCACTATTCTGGCATGAATCAGTTGGAATTACGATTAAATCCTATTATAAGGGACACATTGATTGTCTAGTCCATGAATCAGAAAAGGAGTGGCGGTTCACTGGATTTTATGGTCATCCCAAAGTGACCATGCGCCATTTCTCGTGGAAACTGTTGCACCGCCTTAAAAGTATAGCAGAGCTCAAGGATATGCCTTGGATTATAGGTGGCGATTTCAATGAAATTTGTTTTGATAGTGAAAAGATGGGTGGCAATAGACGAACACCGAGACAGATGCAGGATTTTCGGGAAGCGCTAGAGCTCTGCGAACTCCAAGACTTGCACTGTTCTGGAGAGCTATTTACGTGGGTTAACAGAAGAGATTCTAACAACATTATCTTTGAAAGACTGGATATAATTGTGGGTAATATGAAGTGGCGTATGCTTTTCTAGCGGCTCGCGTGATATCATTGGAATTCTACCATTCGGATCACAGACCAATTTTCCTGACACTACATGGTAACATATTGCAAAACCGAACAAAGAAGGTGAATCGGGAGTTGACGTTTCTGTTTGAAAAGGGATGGTTGATGGAGGATGAGTATAGGGAGGTGATTGAGTGAGGGTGGGGTACTATGTGCCCATCCTGGAGCGTATTGCTTCATGCAAGAGCTAACTGATTAGCTGGGATGCAGAGAGACTTCGTCGAATACCAAATCAGCTCAAATCCAAACGTGTCCACTTAAATAAACAAAAGACATGTACCCGATGGTTCGATAATGCAACACAGATAAGAAGTCTTGAGAGTGAGATTGAGAAACTAGCCACTCAGGATGAGATGTATTGGAGACAGAGGAGCCGAATTTCTTGGCTTAAAGATGGGAATCGTAATAAGAAATACTTCCACTCTAAAGCTTCTCTTCGCTGAAATCAAAATTCAATAACAGGTTTGGTTTCGAGTCATGGGGATTGGTGTACAGAGGAGGATAGTATGTTGGAAATTGTGTTGGATTACTTTGAATCATTATTCAGATCCTCTAACTCATCAGAAAAGGAGATTGGACGAATCTTAGACGCAGTGGAACCGCAAGTTGATAATCAGTTGAACTAAGTACTTTGCGCTCCTTTCACTGCAACCGAGGTTAGACGTGATCTCTTTGATATGCACCCTAATAAAGCTCCTGGCCCCAATGGTTTATCTACTCTCTTTTGCCAAAAGTTTTGGGATGTAGTTGGTATGGATGTCACAGATGCGGTATTCCAAGTGCTCAACGAGGGAGCCTCCCTCGAGGCATGGAATGACACACTTGTTACTCTCATTCCTAAAATAAAAGATTCGATGCTTCTAAAAGACTTCAGACCAATTAGCTTATGCAATGTATGTTACAAAATTGTCTCCAGGTCCCATACCAATCGGTTCAGGCCAGTTCTTTCGAAAATTATTGAGGCCTCAAAAAGTGCTTTTATCCCAGGACGCCTTATTACAGATAATATTATTGTAGTCCTTGAAGTATTATATTGGCTGAGAAGTAGGAAAAGTGGTCGCAGTGGATATGCAGCTCTTAAACTGGACATTATTAAAGCCTATGATCGCGTGGAATGGGAGTTTCTGCAGCTAATGATGATAAGATTGGGTTTTGAGAATACCTGGGTTCAGAAAGTGATGAATTGTGTCAAATCTATCTCATATTATTTCAAAATAAACCAGGCAGTGGTTGGTCCTATTAACCCGAGTCGCAGAATGAGACAAGGAGACCCTATTTCTCCTTATCTCTTTGTATTGTGTTCCCATGGCTCTCCTCTCTATTTAATGCATTTGAATCCAGAGGTTTATTCAAAGGAGTAAAGATTTCGCCTACTAGTCCATCAGTGTGAGAACCTATTCTTTGCAGATGACAGTCTAGTATTATTTAGAGCGACAATGGAAGAATGAGCAAGGGTAAATGAATGTTTGTCCCTTTATGATAAGGCATCGAGGCAACTCATCAACTATGATAAGTCGGCTTTATCCTTCAGTCCCAATACTCATCATATGCTGATGGATACGATAAAAAATATCTTGACTATGCCAGTTGTGCAGCAACATGAATTATACTTGGGTATACCTACAGTTTCTCTGAGAAGTAAGAGACTCCAATTTAAATACCTAGCAGACTGAGTGGTCCAACAAATTCAAGGGTGGGGTAACAAGTATTTTTCTACAGGGGGAAATGAGGTTCTCATTAAATTGGTTATTCAGGCTGTTCCCACCTTTGCTATGTCTTGTTTCAAGATAACCACCAGGATCTGTGAAGATATTGAACGTGAATGTGCGAATTTTTTGTGGGGCGTTGATAATGGTAAGAGGAGAATGCATTGGGGCGTACTTGGTATTCTTTATGCCAACCTAAAGGTTGGGGCAAACTTGGTTTCAGAAGACTAAATGAATTTAACAGAGCTCTGCTAGCTAAACAATTATGGCGCCTCATCCGTAATCCTGAGTCTTTAGCTGGTCGAGTGCTGAAAGGCAGATACTTTAAACATGGGACGGTGCTGCAAGTGATTTTGGGTAGTAATCCCTCTTATATTTGGAGATCGATCCTATGGAGCAGAGAAGTCCTTGTGAATGGTTTGCTATGGAGAGTTGGTGATGGTAAGTCAATCAAAATATTCGGGGACAAATGGATACCAAGCACGAACACCAAAATTCAAGATGCTCTCGTCCCTTGGGAACGGGAGGGTACAGTAAGTGCTCTTATCAGGAATGGGGACTGGGATACTGAACTAATATATTATTTCTTTAATGCATATGTAGCCGGTGAAATCCTCAAGATACCACCTCCTGTGGCTGGGGTGAGTGACTCCGTATTCTGGAGACATGAGGCTAAAGGACAGTATATTGTGAGAGATGGGTGCCGTCTTCAGCGTGGGTGATCAACTCCGGAACATTAGTTGGCACATCCCAACGAAGAGTGGTGGTCGTTTATCTGGAGTCTATCTGTTCCACCGAAAATCCGAATACTCTGGTGGAGCATCTCACTTGATTGTATTCCGACTAATCAGAATTTATCTCGACATCATGTCCCGGTTAATGAATTCTGTAGTTTGTGCAACTACCATATGAACTCAACTCTTAACGATCTGTTCTTCTGTGCTGCAATCAAACATTTGTGGAAGAACACTTCCTTTGCTCCAGTTCTACGAGGTGCCAATCAATCTTGCACCTTGGAGACGTGCCTTTGGCTGAAAGCGCATTTATCTAAGTCAGATTTTGAGGATTTGGCACTTCACACATGGGCAGCTTGGCGAGAGAAGCAAAATTTTCTCCATAGTGATAAGAAGAAATCGCTAGCAACGAACGTTTCCTGGAGCTTGGCGATACTACCTGATTTCTGCAAAGCCCGTGCTAAAGATAAAATATCTGAAGCATTATCGAGGGAAAATCCAGAGAGGATATGGACGCCGCCTAGCTCTTGTGCACTAAAGCTTAATGTGGATGCATCTGTGAATGAAGAGAGACAACAATTTAGCATCGGCGGTGTAGTACGAGATAACCAAGGCCGCTTGTTGCTGGCATTTGGTAAACAGATCAATCAACCCCTCTCAGTTGAACACGGAGAATTGCTGGCAATCCGAGAAGGAATTATCCTACTCTACGAAAAAGGTTTTACTGATGTCCAGGTAATATCTGATTACTTATTGGCAGTGCAGGCAGTCACTAAATATCAGGATGATATTGGATATATTGGACTTTGTGCAGCTGATATTAAAGAGCGTCTGATGAAACCTGTGATCTCAGAGTGCATGCATGTTTGTCGCTCGTCGAATAAAGTTGCTCATAATATTGCTCGTTTTGCGTTGTCTTCCCCTTCACCATTTGTTTGGGTGAATGAGAAGTTTCCTTCTTGGTTGGTTAAGCTTGTAATGGATGATTTTAATCAATAAATTTACGAGTTTTACCCTAAAAAAAGATTAAAAATTAGATATGCAAATATATATATATATATATATATATATATCATGCATATTATTGGAAAATGCAAGGATTTAGAAATGTTAATTTCATTTATTAGTTAGCCACTTCCGCGCATTAAGAGGCCAAATACTTTCACCAAATATAACTCAAAACACTATAAAGAACATTTAAGAAACAGATTATGTACCTGGATCACAACCTGCCTCCAAGCCAAGGCTTTGTCTTTGCTAGAACGAAAACTCCATGATTTCTTAGTAACAAAACCAACACAGAAATTTAAATTATCAAGAAAGCATAGGACGACCAAATCGTAATTATTAATATGGTTCGGTTGTAAAAATTTTAGTTTATGTATATTAATGTCTATATTCAAATTAATTATTTGAAACTATTTTATATAAAAATATATTGTTTAGCAATATTTTATTAAAACAATATTAATAATATAAAAATACACACATAAAAATCCTTTTTTCGGCATTAAATATCAATTAATTAGTTGAAAACTTTTTTATAAAAAAATAAATAAAATCATATCAATTTAACGATGGAATTAATTAAACCATCGCTATTTACCTACGATTTATTTAAAAACCATCCCAAAATGTCGCAAACTTAACAACGGTTTGTATTAAGTCATCACTAATTGAAACGCTACTCTCATCGATACCATTACCAGAATAGCGACGGTTTTACGAATATCGTCGCTAAGTTTGCGACTATTATATAAAACCTTCGCTACACAATGACGATGGATTTCGTGACGGTTTCAGAAACCGTCTCTAATATAATTAGCGATGGCTTTGACCATCGCTAAAGCCTCCGTCTTTTTGGGTGAATTAAGGTTAATATTGTTATTAAGTGGGAATGAAGTAAAGATAACACCTCAAAATTAAAGGAAAAGCTATAGTTATACTTTATTCGACGTAACTCTATCAAGGTCTTTGCAGAATGAAGATCAAAATGATATTAATGCTTTTTTTTTCCCCTCTAATTAACCCCAACTTACGAAATGTGAAAAGACTGGCACATGATATTTGCAAGAAAAACCTTTTTTTTTTTTTTTTTTTTGAGATTTTGAAGTGGAGAGATTCGATGAAAACTAAATATATATTGTAAAAAATAAATAAAATTAAGGAACACAAATATTAAACTTTCATAAACTTGGAAAATCAACCCTACAATAAGTGAATGTGATAACATGCATGAACGACAACTCTCACAACTTACTCTAAAATATTAAACAACACAATCAAATTAAGACAATTAAACCACAGATTCGAACAACAAACATCAATAGATATATTTATGCATGCATGCATGTAAAATGCAGCAATTAATAAAATCTCAAGGATGCGGCAGAACAGCGGCACCACCAGGACCAGCACCACCGCCGAATCCCCCTGCAGCTCCGCCTAGTCCACCAGGTCCACCGCCGAATCCCCCTAAACCTCCTCCTAGCCCACCAGCTCCTCCGCCAAATCCGCCTCCGGCAGGTCCAGTACCGATAACACCACCAATCCCACTGAATCCATTGACTCCACCAAAGTTTCCCCCGGCTCCCACTCCGGCACCAACCCCGCCGAATGGAATCCCATTATTGCCGACACCAGAGTAGCTGCCAATGCCGTTGAAGGCGACAAGGTTCTTCTGGTCAGAGAAGCCAATGTCACTTGGCAAAACCCTAGCTGTGATCCGGTAAGAAACAAGGAGAACAAGAAGAAGCATGAAACCCCAATTTTCCATATTATTATTTGTTGCAGAGATATATTTCCTCTATGTTCAGGGATCTCTACAACTACAACTCTAACACTTTAGTTTACACCTGAAATCTAGTGCGATGGCCACTCCTATTTAAAGGCAACCAAAATGTTGTAATAAAATATAGTATAGGGCAATCCCGCTGTATTGGCTCCACCAGCAGTCGAAATCAACGGACATGAGCGGGAAGCAACGGAGGCCAAATGTTTTTAATTACGATCCTATATTATTAGGCTTTTAATTCGCCGAATTGTGTACAACAAACGTACTAAATAATTAAGAGCCAAGATTTTGAATGATTTTTGGCATAGGCAAAAACTTGTGTGAGTCGGTCTCACTGGTCGTATTTTGTGAGACGGAAGTCATCCATGAAAAAGTATTGCTTTTTATGCTAAGAGTAGTACTTTTTACTATGAATATCGATAGGATTGACACATCTCACAGATAAAGATTCGTGAGGCCGTCTCACAAGAGACCTACTCTTTCTCATATATATACGTTAAATTGTAATGCAAAGTATAATAATTTTCTGTTGTAAAGTGTAAATATATTAATGTAATATCCTTTATATAATTTTATGTTCAGGTTTTTTTATTTGTTATGTTTTTTTTTTCTCACAAAAATATATAAAAATATAGTTTGGGAAACGTACATATATTTAATTTGAGGTTTTTCTCTGGGTTAAATATTAAACTAAATTATTAGTTAATATATATAGGAGTATTTTGTTTAATGATATTATATTCACACACCTGCCCATTCAAAATAAACACACATATACATTACGTACATACACAATAAATAATAAATAAATGCAGAGCCTCTAATTTAATTATTGTCGTCTGCCAGCCCCACTCGACAAACTTAGTGAATTTTTTTGGCTGAATTATTTGCATGGAATAATAGAAAATTAATGTTACTCGTAATTCGGGAATGTGAGGGGATACCACAAATTCCAAACAATCAAAATAAAAAAATTTTTTACAACTAGTTTAATAATTTATGTAAATTTTATTTCTCAAATCTTGATAGATTATTTTTCATATGTACCCTTTTGACAAAATTCATACGTCTGCCTCCATATTGTTAAAACTCTTTACCTTATACGTAAGTTGCGATGATCTAGCGGGATTGATCCAAAATTTAAAAATAGTTTGATAATATTTTTCATTACCACATAAATAATAGAGTATTTGGTGTCGCTACCAACTAACCCATTCATGCAATTCTTGAGATGGTTAATGCATTGTGAGCAATGGGATGAAAAAATAAATGTGAGTAGGTAATTGATTCCATAATTTTTCCATCTTAAAGCCAAAACATTTTAATTTTTGCAGCCAAATTAATGCCATTTTTTTTAAAAAAAAGAACAGCTATACTATCATTGTGGATATTGTACAGTGTTAGATTATTAGGCTTAGTATAAGAGTTGAGATTTGGAGTTAAAAGAAGGGACAGGAAATTAAATTTAACGAAGAAAAACGAAATGGATATTAGTTATAGTATTAAAGAAATTTTCTTTTAAATATGGGTGAAAATGGAAGAAAAATAACTTTTTTCTCTCTTATTTCCTCTCCCCTTCTTTTTTTTCTCTCTTATTTCATGTTCCCTTCTTTTCCCTTCCACCAGAATTTGATGAAACTTACTATATCCAACCATTTTTTTTTTGTTTTGATTCTTTGAGTAGAACGAGTTGTCATTCAATGTTGGTTCCTATATAAATAAAATATTGGATATATATAAAAACCTGAATCTTTTTTTAATCTGTTAAGAACAGTGAAGGTGTTTAGAGTAGTGAATAAACATTTCAAATATTTTCTTCCTTAGCCTTTGGGAATCTCAATTTTTGTTAGCAGTCAAGATTAATCTTGAACTTCTGAGTGTAGCAGAAAACTTAATCAACTAGAAGTGCATAAATTCTTTAATCAAACTCAATTAAACAAGAGCTTGTCAAAATCGACAGACAAAAATTAGTAGACACAGAGAGTAAATGGAGCGCGGAAAAGAAAAAAATACAAATAGTTTATGCAAGTTTTGAAACGTCCATTACTCGTTTTACTTAAAAATGTACTAGAATTTTTTCTTTCTTTCCTCTCATGAATTGTCCGAATTTAGAAATATATATATATATGTATATAATTTATAATGTCTTGAATCATTTTAAAAATAAAACATCCAACCAAACTTGAAAGTCAAAGAAAATAGTTTAAAAACATAAAATCGTCAGACGTTTGTAAATCCTAACTTAGCAATAAAGCTAAAACTAACAGCCTCTCAAAAACCACTCAAAATCAATCAAAATAGTCGTAAAAATCTTTAACATAAAATTTAAATCATAATTCATAATCACAATGCGGAAAATCTAGCGCTGACACTAGTAGAAAAATCGCTTTTTACTTCGCGTATTAAATGAAGTAATAAGGTAGTTAATTGCCGAAGTATATGGACGTGAAGTAATAGATGTACCTTTTAGTTCGCGTAATAACCGAAGTTGTATGATTGAAATTACTGAAGTCTTTGGCCGGTTTTCGAAGGAAAACCGGTCCAGAATTGGACCGGTGCCGAAGTAAGAAATGTGTTTTACTTCATCGATTTTTGTAAATAGTGAAATAATAGATTATATATAACTTCGTCTTAATTTTTATTTAGCGAAGTAGTTTATAATATTTTACTTCACAATTTACATTGAGTGACGAAGTAATTCATCTGAAAGACTTCGTAGTTATGTATTTTGGTGAAGTAATAGACGCAAACAACTTCACAATTTATCCTATTTGTTGAAGTAAATATAATCTATAACTTCAGCATTTATCCTATTTGTTGAAGTATTTTATATTATGTTACTTCACAATTTACCTTTAGTGACGAAGTAAGTGGTTCGAAAGACTTCAATAATTTGTATTTTGGTGAAGTAATTGCACAAAACAACTTCGTTTTTACAGAACAATGGCGAAGTAAATTAATTCTATCACTTCGTTATTTTTTATTTTGATGAAGTAAATGTTAAAAAAAGACTTCGCAATATATGACTTAATACACTAATATAATTAAATTCATAAATTATCTATCTAAAAATGATGAATATCCACGAATCCACAATTACATATTCATCAATCCACAAATAACCCAAAAATATATCCACAAAACCAAAAGTATATCCAAAAATCCACAATGACAAACAAAATATTTATCCCAACATACACCATCCATTTAAGCACCTACATAGGAGTAGACAAATTCACTCCATTCACTTCTGACCTCATCATATTGAGATTGGTTGTAATATTGGTTCTTGATGCATCCTGCAAACTGAAATTTAAAAATAAAATACATTAGATTCTTCTATTTTAAATAAAAATTGACATAAAAATTGACAGATATATATTTAAAAAGTATTTAAATTGATGGAATCTGAACATATTACATAATCTCTGTAGATACAACAAAGGAAAATGAACGAAGAAGATAGGTAAAAGCAATATTATGCCATGGTACGGATTTGAAGAATAATGGGGATCTGTATAGTTTTCAAGAGTTACCAATTTATGACTTTTCAACTTCTAGACCCTATTCACTAATATCAGTGGTTATTCAAGATGATATGGTTTCTGAATCGACTACCAATTCATGAAACTTTTCATTGAAGAGCCTATGGTTTCTGACTCAAGCTAGTACTAATTTCACAACTACGCTTTCTTGACCCAAGATTTTCATAAAAGCCACAACAATATCTTTTCTTTTGCTTTGTATATCCAAACTGTAAATTATTCAACAAAAACACAAAATCATTAACACAATTCAAGTACTAAATCAAATATAGCATATGGCGAATAATATCTTCAAACTGTAATGGAATTACCGTGACAACTTGTTTCCATGTCTCCTGACAAAATTTAGAAAAAAAATCACAGGGAAACTTGAAAAAATTAACACCAAGATAAAATTGTCTGGCAAGATGGCTAAATTCAGAGTAGCTCACACTATATAATAAAAAATAATTCATTTGACAAAAGTTAATAAAGTTGCACCGACTCATTTGAAGCATGACAAGCAAGCAACAAGTTACGAGGTTGTACCATCCATGCAAACCTCATGAACAATGCAGAATATACACACATGGCTGCATCATGTAAATAATAGTTAGCATCCAAAAATGTAATCAGGGCAGTATCAGAATCCCATTATTTCACCTCCAGTCACGTTTCCAGATATCATTTCTGGAGGTTTTTTCATATCAACAAGCCCCTGGAAAACCAATAAGAAAATATTATACAAAATTTCACCATCAAATAACTAATTTTGCATATCAACTCAGGCATAGAAGCATACAGCTATAACAAAACCTCAATTAGCTACAGGACCCCCAAAATGAGTAGTTTTGGGACCAACAGGACTGTTCAGAAATGCTTTGAAGAAAGCCATAAATGAGAGAACTCAACAAATCTGTAGGACACAATCAAAAATTTAGAATGAATCAGGATATAGTAAAGCAAAAACAAGCTAAATTGTTCGCAAATCATGGCAAAGCACACTTTAAGAGCATGACAATTTTTTAAAACACCTGTAACTTTTGTTAGAAGAAAACAAGAGCCAAGACTTCAAAATATGGTCATGCGAGATAATCCAATAAGTTATCTTGAGGTTATAAAGTTATTGCCACTATCAAATGGAATGTTAAAATTCTCTACCACGTCCAATAAATTATGACAAAAAGCATCAAGACATGAACAAATATGACAAAGACATGTATTAGATCATTCGTACGAGTGTGACTATCCGTTATATTGCGCTGAAAAAAACTATTTCCGAGTGAAACCATTACCTGGTTAGCCAACCCCCAAAACAGAACTGAAACAACCACACTTCTCTGGGTTGCTGAAATAGACGCCTTAGCTTCTCATACTTTCCTAGCACAATATATGAAGTGGATGAACAATCAAAAGCTGTATTTCAACTATTTCTGATAAAAATGATTGCAAGAGAGCATAGGATGCAAAGTATTAATATAAACACAAACTAGGATAATATAACAATAAAAGTAACATGTATTACAGCTAGAAAATCTCACCTTCAAATGATGACAAGTCTCTGAACCCATTTGCAATGCCTCCTCAAATCTGAGTGATCCAACATGAAGAATCATAATATCCTAACATATCTTTATTGTAATTGTTGATCAATGCAAGCAATTAAAACAAATTTTTTACAAAAAAAATATCAATTTTATTCACAAAAACAAAAAATCAAATTTTTACAACAAATTTAGTGCAAATTTAAGTCTATTCCACAGGCAAAGTTAATAAAAATCAATGCAATGTCGCTAACTGAGACAGGAAGAAAAGAGCACAAAAACCATACATTTCCATGCTTAAAAAGCACAATTACAGCTCATAAGAATACATATTGTATTAATATGCCAACATTTAAAATCCTAACCACGCCAAGGACTCGTTTATTTACATTTTTTACTCCTTGTGGAATTCCCAGCAGAACATGTGAGAAGGAACCTGATTCATACATTCATACCTAAAATGTTAATAATCAGTCAAATTAACATTAAGGGATGAATGCATTTCTTTAGAAAATTTGGAACTTGTGACCTGCCCAACATGAGCAGGAACACTATCACCAAATTAATTATGCAAATCACAAAAGCACTTAATCATAAATTCAGACGAAGCAAAAATTCAAACAACTCAAAGATTTCACCATAACATCAAAATCAAAAGCCCCAGTAGCCTTTCCTTGCTCAATTAGTATGAAGAATGAAATAATGACCCCTGCACATTTGAAACATGAAGGTTACAAGCATGAAATATCTAAATAAACAGCAGCATGACATTAAGAAACTTGTATTTTTGCATATGTAAAATTCACAAACGAATATGGAAAACAAATATATAAAAAAGAAGGTTGGGCTTGCTTTGAACTTAGTCTAGGGCTCGATTACTAGAAACCCAAGGCTTAAGACCGAGCTTTCCTGTTGCGAACTAGTCGGAGAATTCACCGAAGAATCTATGCGCAGAACAGAGCTCGTGCGATTACGGTTCAGGTTTGCCGAAAACGGTTTCAAATCAGACGATTCGAGTAGCAAACAAGGTCGTGAAGTCTTGGGCTCAAATTCACGGTGGTGGTAGTGGTGGTGTTGTTCGTCCCGCCTTCTTCTCTCTCGGTGGTGGAACGGCGACGGCGGTGAAATTAGGGTTAATTTTGAAGGAAAACGTGGATCGATCGAAATGAGCTCGTCTGAAGGATATATGATATAATCGATATTAAATTAGTTAAATTTATCGATTCATCTTTTTACTTCAGTATGAACTTATTTTTCTTATTTTTTACTTCATCAACATTGATTATTACTGAAGTTATTGGTAATGTATTACTTCATAATTTATTATTGCCGAAGTAACGCATGTCGAAGTAAAATCCGATTTTTCTACTAGTGTGGTCATCGGGTAATGTGCACCTTCAGTCCAGTCAGATCAACCATCAAGACCTCCACTACCATCAGCATCATACTCACCTGCATCGATCACACTTAGTGAGTCTAAAGACTCAACACCATATTCTTGATAGCAAATAATACGTATACAATCACATGCAACAGTGAAAATACTTTTACTTAAAATAACGTTTCATAATCATGCATAAACTTAAACATTTTCATATCATTATAAACATATTCATATCCATCATATACGTATACGTATTCCATTTCGTTGAATTCAGATCGTTGATTGTGACTTTCATATTAGTGGTCGATGGATCCATCTACATGTAACCATAGTACTAGGCGACGGAGACATCAGCGACACTCTCACCCATCAACTCAGTCTTGGCCTTATATATTAATATATCATCGTATTTGTATTAGTCACAATTACTTCACTTCCTTCAACATTTCATATTTCTATCACTTTATGAAATTCATGCATATAATAATCATTTTTCTTTTAAACAAAACATACATCATATCTTTTAGTGTTAACGATTCATCATAAAATTCTATAAATATTTAAAATAATCATTTTAACATATAAAACAGCATTCAGAGCACTGCCATGACGTTTACTATTTTCTAGGTGTAAAATGACTGTTTTACCCCTAGAAGCATAACTTTTCGTATTTATCCTTAGACCTCGAAACAACGTCCCAAATCATTTCAAACTTAACGTATAATCTTAAAACTCTCTCATAAATATTTCTTAGGCTTAAAACTTAACTTTTCGATAGATTCCTCGATTCATTTTTAAACTTAGACATACATCCCGGTTTTGACTTGTATTGACTCGTAACTTTCCCAAAACTTACCAATATTTGTACCAAAGCTTCATAACACTTAACTAAACCATATTCAACCCAAATCAAACTATCTAAAACCCTCGGAATCACCCTGAAAGCCTACTGAATTCATGCCCTTTATTTTCGAAAACCCTAGTCTAACTTCCAATGCATCCCTTCGCTCCTAGGCCTTAAGCAACTCGACCAGCACCTTTTTGACCACCCTAGGACCCTAATGGACCCCTATGGACTCTACTGGACTGAGATTGAGAAGCCTAAACCCACAGCCCCTCAATCCCATCCAAACGCATGCACCCGTTTCCCCCAAACCCGTCCAAGCACATGCACATTGACCTTTCCATTCGAGCCACCCTCGTGCAGCCATCTTAGGACCCTCATGCAGCCCTATTAGGTCTCCTAGTCATGCTCTAACAGTATCTAGAAACCATAATAAACAAGGACTCCTAGCCGAAGACTCTTTAGCCACTAGGACTCTTTTTTTCGTTCATCCTTCCACCCCTACTGTCCCGCCCCTTTAACATACATCTATGGACCCTTAAATATGTTAAAAAATATCCCTTCAAGTTCCACTGCCGTGGCAGCCTCTTTGTACATCATTAGGAGGAGTTTTAAAATATGAAAACACTAGTGTTTTGCATGTATAGCCATAAAAACGAAAATATATAAAGTGTATCATGTTTTTCATGCAATCATATATCAAACACATAATATGGTGTGAAAGATGTGAAAAATGAGATTAAGGTGTGCCTTTGCGTGTATTATGCACAAAAAACGGCTTGCGATACAAAGAACGTCGGCGGGGAGATGAGGGTTGAAAGCTTGCTGATTTTTCCTTCAATTTACATGGTTTTTATTCTTCAAAAATACGTGTGGTGTGTTGTTGGTGGCTGCCAAGAGGAGTCATTGTGTTTGTGTGTGTGGTGTGCGTGAGTTGTGTGTGTAATTGTGAGGTTTGATAGCTTTTTATTTTAATTTAAACTCCAGTTCAAGCCTAGGCCCATTAATCAAGGTATATTAGGCCCATTAAGCCCTTTAGTAAATATTTAAAATATTTTATTTAGAAAAGTTGCGAAAATATTAGCCGAGTTCTCAGAAATTTCATATTTTTGTTGAAAATCGAATATTGATAAAAATAACGTCTCGGCATATAAAATCACCTCAAAACTCCTTATTTTCAGAAATAACATAAATCATCGACCTTATTTTAAATAATTAAAAACATTTTCAATTTTTAGCCATCGGTCCCGTTCCTCGATCGTATCTCGAATAACCTTTAAAAATACAGTTTTATGCATTCATGTAGAAAAGTACATTTTAAATGTGTAAACATGCACACTATATTTAATTCATGCAATTTAAATTATTTAATTAAAATACAAAAGAAATTTAAATACTTGCATTTATGTGGTTCACGTGGACCTTAAAATTTTCGGGACGTTACAATCTATCCCCTTAAATTGAATTTTGTCCCTGAAATTCACTTATCCTCGATAATCCAAAGTTTAGACTCTTAATTCTAGCATCTCAAAAATCCACGTTTCTGCTGTGCTACTCTGATAAAAATAAATTTTAGAATGTCCTTACGTGTCTCCTCAATCCTAATTAAATTCGCCTTCTAAATCTTCGTTTGCGAATCGCAACTTAAAACGACCCATGATGACTTAGTTCTATGTTATTATAACCTCGAATTTCGACTTTTCTTACAATTCCCAGTATTATAAATGGAGGTCCAAACTTATAGAATCTTATTTCTTTATATTATAATCAAGGTGTTCATCAACTTATTATATTTCGAGGTTCTAAATATCCCTTCAAGTTTAAATCATCCAAAATTCCTATATTTTAACCAATTCAATTCTCATTTATTGCTAAACTAGTCCCTAAATTTCTTAAAAATTGCAAGATAAATTCCTACTTTCCTCAAAAAGTATCCGAATTGGCCCTAAATTTCAAAATTATACAATTAACCCATAAGTTATTGTATTCTTAATTTCATTCTATAGATTTCTCGTAACATAAAGTTCAATAATCTTAAGCTTATTAAACCCAAAATAAATTCTCATAACAAATCTTACCTTTCCATCGAAACCTAACATCCCAAATTATACATTTTCTTATTTCTAATGATGATGGGATCGGTTAGAGGGGTAATCGTTGAGCTACAATAGCTCGGTTCTTGAAATATTGAACACCGATGAATTAAATCGAGTTTGGTGTTCAAACCAAGCGGAAAATACTCGAAATAATCCTTCGTAGAAACCGAATAAATATTTTGTAAACCATTTAAAATATATGCACGTTGAATGAGTAAAAATATTTTGGTTGAAGCATTTTATCAAAAACTTGGTATGCAACATTTTGGTATTTGAAGAACACATAAAATGCTTCAACAATCCATCTTTAAAAACAGTGAAAATGATAAGCAAATGCAATAAACAAATAGACACGAATTTGTTTATGGATGTTCGGAGATTTCAAACACTCCTACGTCACCCCTTCTTCCCCTTGGGAAGGATCCACTAGAAGACTTTGATTTATACAACTACTTGTACAAACCCATTCCGAAAGGGCAGCACACAACTAGAACTCCTAGCACTCAAGATTGTAGGCAGCACCTCACAATCAGCATATTGTTTAATGTCTCATATGCAAAGACTACAAACACAATATTTTACGTCTTTGTGTAAAGACTCACTCAACTAAACTTGTAAGCTCAACTCTCTCGTATATGTGTGAGTGATTGTGTGTGTGAGGAATTTATCTTTTACAGTGCACATCTCAAATGTATCCTCACACAAGGGCTTGTGCTCTCAACTAGCTGATATCTTCATGCTAACTGCTCATGCTTTGAATCCACTTCAAAGCTTTTGTTTGATCTTTAATATGTTGTATTTATAGGCTCCAACACTGATATATACGTTAGACACAATAATATGACCGTTGGAAAGTTTCTGTACTGTTTCTGGAATAGCAACGGTCAAATTCGTCTTGCTGGACATTTTCTCGACTGGTCAACTCTGGCCAACTGGTCAACTCAACTGATCAATCAGTTCAACTAGTTCAGTTGGTCTGGTTCAGTTGGACTGGTTCAACTGGTCTTCAGCTGGTCTGGTTCAGTTTCAGCTGGTTCAGTTCAGCTGGTCTGGTTCAACTGGTCTTCAGCTGGTCTGGTTCAGTTTCAGTTGGTTAGCAGCTGGTTCAGTTCAGTTGGTTGGTCAGCTGGTCAGCAGTTGGTTCAGTTTCAGCTGATGTGCTGAAATCAGCCTAGCTGATTTCAGTTTGTGCAGAATCAGTAATTTCATCGTCATTTATCAGCATCTTAAGCTTTGATTCAGACTTTTACTTCTGAAGATGATTTGTAGATCATCGTCTTATCTTTCCAAAGCATACTGAATCGCTTCATTTCGATAACTGAGCTGAGAGATATGACCAAAATACCACAGCTGCTCAAACTCAACTGATTGCTGTTTTCGTGTAATCAGTTCAATAATTGAGCGATCAGTTAGACCATGATAAATCCGATTTTGCCCAACTGACGTGAAATACGATTTGTTCCAAATTGAGTTTTCTAATCAGTCCAGTTGGCTGATTGTCATTTGGATAATCCAGTTGAGAGATATCATCAAAATACCGAAGCTCGCCAGAAATTCAGTTTGTGCAAAATTCAGTTTCAGCTTGCTTCTTGTGTTTGCAACTTCACACTTGAGTAAATATGTTAGAAACACAATAACAAGTTTTGTTAACATCAAAATCAAGATTGCGAACTTGAAAATTTCCAACAATCTCCCCCTTTTTGATGATCACAAAACTTGGATAAACAATCAACTCAACTAACATATTTCTCCCCCTTTTTGTGTGAATCAAAAAGTCATATTTTCAAAACATTTTAAACAAAATTTTCTCCCCCTCAATATTTAAAAATAATAACTCCATTAAAATTACAATGAGTTCTCCCCCTATATTTTTGAAATTTTGAAAATTATAAAAGAAGGATAACTAACCAATTTTCTCCATGGCTCATTTTCTGCTGCAGCACATATGCTCTGCCTTCAACGAATAAACTGTATTTTCTCGAGAATAATTAGGCTACAAATTTTATACCGTTGTAAACCTCTATGAGTCTAGTTTGCAACGCAAAAAACGGTTTGTCATTTGGACACTCGAGCAAGGAGATATGCCATTTTTCCTACAGTCGCTGCAAGCTGCGCGAAAATTCAGTTTTGCATATATATGTGTAAAAAATCTGAAATTTTCGAATTTTAAACATCAAAATCAGTTTCAATGTTCTTTCTAGAACAACCTGCTCTGATACCAAAAGATGGGATCGGTTAGGGGGTAATCGTTGAGCTACAATAGTTCGGTTCTTGAAATATTGAACACCGATGAATTAAATCGAGTTTGGTGTTCAAACCAAGCGGAAAATACTCGAAATAATCCTTCGTAGAAACCGAATAAATATTTTGTAAACCATTTAAAATATATGCACGTTGAATGAGTAAAAATATTTTGGTTGAAGCATTTTATCAAAAACTTGGTATGCAACATTTTGGTATTTGAAGAACACATAAAATGCTTCAACAATGCATCTTTAAAAACAGTGAAAATGATAAGCAAATGCAATAAACAAATAGACACGAATTTGTTTATGGATGTTCGGAGATTTCAAGCACTCCTACGTCACCCCTTCTTCCCCTTGGGAAGGATCCACTAGAAGACTTTGATTTATACAACTACTTGTACAAACCCATTCCGGAAGGGCAGCACCCAACTAGAACTCCTAGCACTCAAGATTGTAGGCAGCACCTCACAATCAGCATATTGTTTAATGTCTCATATGCAAAGACTACAAATACAATGTTTTACATCTTTGTGTAAAGACTCACTCAACTAAACTTGTAAGCTCAACTCTCTCGTATATGTGTGAGTGATTGTGTGTGTGAGGAATTTATCTTTTACAGTGCACATCTCAAATGTATCCTCACACAAGGGCTTGTGCTCTCAACTAGCTGATATCTTCATGTTAACTGCCCATGCTTTGAATCCACTTCAAAGCTTTTGTTTGATCTTCAATATGTTGTATTTATAGGCTCCAACACTGATATATACGTTAGACACAAGAATATGACCGTTGGAAAGTTTCTGTACTGTTTCTTGAATTGCAACGGTCAAATTCGTCTTGCTGGACATTTTCTCGACTGGTCAACTCTAGTCAACTCAACTGGTCAATCTGTTCAACTGGTTCAGTTGGTCTGGTTCTGTTCAACTGATTCAGTTGGACTGGTTCAACTGGTCTTCAGCTGGTCTGGTTCAGTTTCAGCTGGTTCAGTTCAGCTGGTCTAGTTTAACTGGTCTTCAGCTGGTCTGGTTCAGTTTCAGTTGATCAGCAGCTGGTTCAGTTCAGTTGGTTGGTCAGCAGTTGGTTCAGTTGGTTCAGTTTCAGCTGATGTGCTGAAATCAGCCTAGCTGATTTCAGTTTGTGCAGAACCAGTAACTTTATCATCATTTATCAGCATTTTAAGCTTTGATTCAGACTTTTACTTCTGAAGATGATTTGTAGATCATCGTCTTATCTTTCCAACGCATACTGAATCGCTTCATTTTGATAACCGAGCTGAGAGATATGACCAAAATACCGCAGCTGCTCAAACTCAACTGATTGCTGTTTTCGTGTGATCAGTTCGGTAATTGAGCGATCAGTTAGACCATGATAAATTCCGATTTTTCCCAACTGACGTGAAATACGATTTGTTCCAAATTGAGTTTTCTAATCAGTCCAGTTGGCGGATTGTCATTTGGATAATCCAGTTGAGAGATATCATCAAAATACCGAAACTCGCCAGAAATTCAGTTTGTGCAAAATTCAGTTTCAGCTTACTTTTTGTGTTTGCAACTTCACACTTGAGTAAATATGTTAGAAACACAATAACAAGTTTTGTTAACATCAAAATCTAGATTGCGAACTTGAAAATTTCCAACAAATGATCATCGCAGTCTTCAAATCATTATTCCTTATGTGTAATTCTAAGAATTTAACTTAATTAGTAACCAAGAAACATCAGTATTTTCGTAGAAAATCTACATGTCTCAAAAGCATTCATAATCTTCATGATTAACTTATGACTCAAAAAGTAGAACATCAGTACTAAAACCCAAAAATCAATATAGTCCAATCATTTTCAACATTCCTAAGGTCCATTAACCAAATTCTTAAACATGTCCAATTCCACCACAAGGCAAGCATGCATGAAAATCTTATAATTTCTTATTCCACATCGCAACACGCATAAAAATTATAAAGCACCTAATCTTTTAGCATAACAAAATCATGCAACAATACAGGATTTTAATAATAAAAATCAATCTTGCAAACTTTAAACATAAATCTCATTTAACTTCAAAAAATGTTTAAACATGTAGCTTGAACGTATGAACCATGTAAGCATGCAATTGATAACATTAAAAATATTTTAAAATATTTAAACTTACATACTTGAGCCTTGACAACTGAGCTCTTCGGAACTGACAATGGCATAAACCTTTGCAGGAACATTGCTCTGACACCAACTGAAACGTCCACTACTCGTTTTACTTTAAAATGTACTAGAAATTTTTTTTTTCTTTCCTCTCATGAATCGGATGAATTTAGAAATATACATAATATATAAATAATTTAAAATTCCTAGCAGCATTTTAAAAATAAAACATCCAACCATACTTGAAATTCAAAGGAAATAATTTAAAAACATAAAATCGTCATACGTTTGCAAATCCTTACTTAGCAATAAAGCTAAAACTAACAACATCTCAAAAACTACTCAAAATCAATCATAATAATCGTAAAAAATTTTAACATAAACTTTAAATCATAAGTCATAATCACAATGTAGAAAATCTAGCGCTGGTTCTCGGGTTATGTGCACCCATCAAGACCTCCACTACCATCAACATCATACTCACATTCATCGATCACACCTAGTGAGTCTAAAGACTCGACGCACCATATTCTTGATAACAAATAATACGTATACAATCACATGCAACAGTGAAAATATTTTTACTTAAAATAACGTTTCATAATCATCCATAAACTTAAAAATTTTCATATCATCGTAAACATATTCATATCCATCATATACGTATACGTATTTCATTTCGTTGAATTCAGATCGTTAATTGTGAATTTCGTATTAGGGATCGATGGATCCATCTACATGTAACCACAGTATTTTCATCACTTTATAAAATTCATGCATATAATAATCATTTTTCTTTTAAACCAAGCATGCGACATATCTTTTAGCGTTAACGATTCATCATAGAATTGCATAAACATTTAAAATAATCGTTTTAACATATAAAAAAACATTTAGAGCACTGCCATGACGTTTACTATTTTCTAGATTTAAAATGACCGTTTTATCCCTAGAAGCATAACTTTTCGTATTTATCCTTAGACCTCGAAACAATGCCACAAATCATTCCAAACTTAACATATAACCTTAAAACACTCCCATAAATATTCCTTAGGCTTAAAATTTAGCTTTTCGATAAATTCCTTGATTCATTTTTAAACTTAGACGTACATCTCGGTTTTGACTCGTATTGACTCGTAACTTTCCCAAAACTTATCAAATTTGAACCAAAGCTTTATAACACTTAACTAAATAATATTCAACCCAAATCAATCTATCTAAAACCCTCAGAATCACCCTACAAGCCTAATGAATTTCTGCCCTTTATTTTCGAAAACCCCAGGCTAACTTGCTATGCATCCCTTCGTTCCTATGCCTTAAGCAACTCGACCAGCCCCTTTTTGACCACCCTAGGACCCTACTGGATCCCTATGGACTAAACTGTACCGAGCTTGAGAAGCCTAAAACCACAGTCCCTCAATCTCATCCAAACGCATGCACCCGTTTCCCCCAAACCTCTGCAAGCGTATGCACATCGACCTTGCCCTTCAAGCTACCCTCGTGCAGCCATATTAGGACCCTCATTCAGCCATCTTAGGTCTGCTAGTCATGCTCTAAGAGTATCTAGAAACCATAACAAACAAGGACTCCTAACCGAAGACTCCTTAGCCACTAGGACTCTTATTTTCGTTCATCCTTGCACCCCTACTGTCCCACCCCTTTAACATGCATCTATGGACCCGTACATATGTGGAAAAACATCCCTTCAGGTTCTCCTACCATGGCAGCCCTTTTGTGCATCATTAGGAGGAGTTTTAAAAGATGAAAACATTAGTTTTGTGCATGTATATCCATAAAAACGAAAATATATAAAGTGTATCATGTTTTTCATGCAATCATGTATCAAACACATAATATGGGGTGAAAGATGAAGAAAAGAGATTAAGGCATGTCTTTGTGTATATTACGCACGAAAAACGGCTTGCGATGCGAAGAACGTTGGCGAGGAGACGAGGGGTGAAAGCTTGCTAATTTTTCCTTCAATTTCCATGGCTTTTCTTCTTCAAAAATACGTGTGGTGTGCTATCGGTGGCTGCCAAGAGAAGTCCTTGTGTTTGTGTGTGTGGTGTGCGTGAGTTGTGTGTGTAATTGTGAGGTTTGATGACTTTTTATTTTAATTAAAACTCAAGTGCAAGCCTAGGCCCATTAATCAAGGTATATTAGCCCCATTAAGCTCTTTAAAAATATTTAAATTATTTTATTCAGAAAAAATTGTGAAATATTAGCCGAGTTATCAGAAAGTTCATATTTTTGTTGAAAATTGAATACCGATAAAAATTACGTCTCGACGTATAAAATCACCTCAAAACTCCTTATTTTCATAAATAACATAAAGCATCAATCTTATTTTAAATAATTAAGAACAATTATTTAAAAAAACATTTTCCATTTTTAGCCATCGGTCCTGTTCTTCGATCGCATCTCGAATAACTTTTAAAAATATAGTTTTAGGAATTTATGTATAAAAGTATATTTTAAATGTGTAAACATGCACACTATATTTAATTCATGCAATTAAAACAATTTAATTAAAATACATAAGAAATTTAATAACTTGCATGCATGTGGTTCACGTGG
The DNA here is from genome assembly GCF_025594145.1 of Primulina tabacum. Taxonomy (NCBI): domain Eukaryota; kingdom Viridiplantae; phylum Streptophyta; class Magnoliopsida; order Lamiales; family Gesneriaceae; genus Primulina; species Primulina tabacum. The sequence continues at coordinate 3,232,316 of NC_134566.1, forward strand.
ACCTTAAACTTTTCGGGACGTTACAAGTTTGAAAGACAACACTCTTCTACGTCTCACCCTCGTTTATTTCAAAAAATATTCCACTAAAGACTTTGATAATTACAAGAATTGCAACTACCCACTTCAGCAGGACTTACCAAATGACTTACAGAAACTCTTAGTACACAACTTTCAGAAATATGTATAGAAATACTATTTTGTCAATTACAATTACTCATACTTTAAACTGTAATGAGTAATACACATGTGACTTGAAAAACAACACAGAAGATCATCCAAATAGATCAAATAAGACTTTATGTGTGTGCTTGGTAGTGTTTCAGCAGAGCTTGACGTGCTTTGTAAATCTTAGATAGATGAAAGATATAAGTTGTTCGTAGAGTAGTGTCTAATTGTTGATTCAACCTTTTATAGAGTGATTGCAACGTTCAAATTTTAATGGCTATCAAATGATCGTACTTAGGCCATAATAGAAATAGTATTCGATGACACTTGTCTTTCATCTTTTACCCAATATAGAATGTGGTCATTAATATTTGGAGTGGTTATATGAAACGACCATAATAAATCATTCTTATACTCAAAACATTCTCCGAAACGTATGATTTGATGATTATTGAGTCTGATCAAATAAGGAAATATTCAGAGTTGATTCGTCAAAAAGATTCAGCAGATGACATTTAGTTCATTATCAGCAAAGACTTCTTCAAGCAATCTAGAAGATGTATAAATAATATAAATAACAAAGATTAAAGTAACATAAGAAATTAAAGCAATCGAAAAGGTTTGGTACTATATGAACATATCTGGCTTCTAGTGGATTAGCTTCTCTTTCTCTGGCATTTGAACTTCCGGTCCTTTCCCTTTTTTTGGCATCAGCCTCTTTAGTAAATTCAAACAGTTTAGATATCTGAGTGGTAAAGGAGACTGTTAGAGTAGATGCCTTGCAAGCCAACGGTTGGCTAGGGAATTTATTGACTCAAGTGAAATAAAAAATCTTTATTTTAATATAATTTAATTTTTTATGGTCTTGTTATATTTTATCTGTATACCCATGCAAACAGCATAGATAAAGTCCTTGATTATGCTTTAATACAAATGAATCGTAATTCGATGTTGAAACTCATTTGTAATCACTGCAAATTCTAAATTCGTTCCTAGTCGATTCAGCCGCCTAAAACAGGGATAAAGGTCGCTTGAGCTCGAGACTAGCATCTGTGATGTTGTGTACTGCGTTTCTTGGTAAGGACATGGAGATGTCCAAACACGCAGATGGGTAGTCATATGATGATTATACCGAACAACCCTCCCTCGGACTTTCCAAGTGATTATCATTCATCGAGAGGATAAGTCTGTGGTTATGATTGTACGCCATTAGTCCTTACGATCCGGGACAACACTGAGGCTCTATATGCTAGGGCTGTGCTTTGACTCGTTTACCGGCTCCAAGAGAGTCATCAGGTGGCGAGGTTGGGTACAGTTGCGACACATATAGGAGCCAGTGCATTGTAGTCGGGGATTCACCGCTCACCTACGTGTGTGGATATCCTGTGTGATCTGATGAAATAATAGTGCATGGAATCTCTGGCCAGAGTATGAGATGTACGTTAGAGAAGGAGTTCTCAAATAGTACACGCGATGCCACTATTATAGTTATCACATAGTTATCGAATTATTATGCAACCCTCGATGAACCGATGGTTGCAGATTCGATCGGGATATATGAGATGAAGGAACCGTACTGTACGTTAATCATAATCGACTGGTTCTTGCAGGCACTATCAATGATACCTAGGGGATCATGGGGCGATGCTACTAGACGCTCTTACCATGATCCGATGGGTGCTATCAGAAATGAGTTCTGACATTCTTGATCAAGGTGTTGATGAAAAGAATGGGGCTAACTAGGGTAAGCCCGAATAAGAATAAATGTTATTCTGAATCACAAAGAGTTGTGAACCCACGGCTAGCTGTATCCCTGAACCATTGAGGGTCACACAAGTACTGAATTATTTTGTCCTCGTTGAAAGAATAAATTCAAGGAGTTGAATTTATATTATGATATAGTAAATTCAAAGAGTTGAATTTATGATAATTAAATTTTGAGAAAATAAATTCAAGGAGTTAAATTTATGAGATACTAATTTCAAGAAGTTGAATTTATGAAATTTGGAGAGAATAAATTCAAGGAGTTGAATTTATAAAATTTGAGAATTTAATTTATTAAACTCAAAAGTTGAGTTTATTAAATATTAAATTTTGGAGGTGATAAATTCAAGGAGTTGAATTTATAATTTAAATATTAAATTCAAATGTTGAATTTATAATGGATTTAATTTATTAAGCTCAAAAGTTGAGTTTATTAAATAATAAATTAAATATAGTGGGAAGTGTGTTTAATGGGCTTGTATGAGTACAAGTCCAATATACTAAATAATTAAAGTTTTAATGGACTTTGATTAATTAATTAAACTAGTTGGACTAGCTCAATTAATTAATCAAGCCCATTAATTTTAATTATGATTATTAGGTCATGGCTTGATTATAAAAAGGAGTAAGTAAGCCATAACCCTAGCCTCCAAGAGACCACAATTTCTTTCCAAAATGTTTCGGTGATTTGAAAGAGAATAAGATTTGGGATGCAAATATTTTAGAATCTTTAATTGACTTAATGAACGAGATTAATTAAGTAAATTAAGGATTAGAAATAAATATAAGAATTTGATCCTTATTTGACAACCACAAGGCATCCGAAATTTCTTTCTGAAAGATTGCTTTTCGGCTCTTCAAATTTTCGAAATAGTGCTCTCGAAAATTCCTTCAAAAAACAAGAAAAATTTGGCTTTGAAAATTGAGTCGAATTTTTCGTGTTATATATCTACGCAAAAGTTCTTCTAAATTTCTAGTACAATTTAGAAGAGGAACAAATATTCCAGTCGTGGACCGGATTAGGAGATCGAAGAATGTTCGTAGGGATTTACAACAAGAGCTACATCCGCTAATACCGGAGTAGTTGGAGCCACGTGATCTAATTCACAAAGGTATAATTTTCTAAATATCCTATGAATGTTTAGTTAAAATCATACGAGCGCGCAAAGCAAAAAATTTTTTGATTGCCTAAATAAAATAAAATTTTTAAAACTTCCGTTGCGTTTAGGCGTGTAGAAAACCGAGATCCAACAGTGGTATCAGAGCCACGCTTTCTAAATCGTATGATTTTAAATTATATTGAATAATTTTTTTCTAACCACACAAGAAAATTTTTCAGAAAATTGTAGCACAATAAAATTTTATTTTTCTAGAACACAAAAAAAAAATTTCGTTCTGCCCGGAACTGTTCCGGGCAGCCCGTGCGCGCAGGGTCGCGCATGGGTGCGCGCGGCGTGCGCGCACGGCCAGCGCGCAGCGAGCGCGCAGCCGGCGCGCAGATTGCGCGCGCCGGGCGGCGCAGCGCGCGGAGCGTTCGCACGCGGTACGCCGCCAGCGCGGCGCGCGGAACGTCCGCACGCTGCGCGCGTCTGCGCGTCCTGCGCTTAGGAGTGCCCCCACTGCCCGAAACGTTCGGGCAGCGGGCGGGCAGCGAGGGCGGCTGCCCGAGATTGTCTCGGTAAGCGTGCTGTATGATGGACTTGAATTGTTTGGGCCTAGGGTGCAATTTTCTGATTTTTCAAATTTTTGGGTAAAATTGATATTTTTGAAAATTGATTTTTTGGAAAATTAAAAATTTTCTTGTAAAATAAATAATTAGAATATGATTTTAATTATTTATGGTAAAATGAGTTTTACAATAAATCAATTATTATTTATTTAATTGGAAATTAAATAAAAGAGTTTATTTAATTTATTAAATTTTTTAATAATTGTGGTGGTTAGTGATAAAATTATTAGATATATGATTTATCAATTAATTAAATTGTTAAATTAAATTGATGTTAATATTTAATATTAAATGCATGAAGGATGATCGAGAGTCTTGACCAATATGTTAGGGGTATGTTAGGATATTTTACTGTTTTATTCGTTTTTAATATTTGATATTAAAAAATTGGGCCTGGTTTTTGGCCCGTTCCCACCCCATGAGATGTATCCTTTATGTGCCATGGCTATTTAAATGTAATTATTAGAAATAGTAGGAGATCAAGACTAGAAGATGGTGGGCCCGATGAACGAGATGAAGACATGTAAAATATTGGAAGCTCTTGTAATAGTTGCATTTGCATCCCTGCATTCACCTAGGTTTTGGACCTGGATCCAAGTTTGGCTCACATGGATCTAATAGTGTTGGCGATCGATCATCCTTATTTATTGTTGAATGTCATATTATGATATATGAGATATATAGTAGTATGCATGTATGTATATTATTAGATAATATAGTTGCATGGATCCGACAGACATACAAACTCGTGGCACACGATTTTTAAAATAAAATGATGAGACAATTTTAAAATTAAAATCCCTCATTTTGAATATGATTCAAAATTTATATCAAACCGAAAAAGTAAAAATTAAAAGAGTTTAATTTTTCCTTGCGTTCCATCAACCGTGGTTTCATGTTGATCGCTACCCGCGGATAGTGTCTGGCTCATATTATTGGGGAGGCCTGTACGCTGGAAAGCTGTGACTTCCACCGGACATATGATGTGAATTGAGTGGAACTCCCATGACTTCGACTCATATTATTGGGGGAACTCATGGCGACCGTCTACTACAATTCAGCATTGATGGGTTGGTTTGACACGCGAAAATAAACGACGTCATATTATTGGGTCCTTATTAAACGTGAGGCAAAACACGAGGAGGTTGCATAGGGATGCAATTGGATTCTACCTTTTAGAAATTATAATTGGCTGATATTATTCGGGATTATAATTGGCTAATTGGACTCTACGTGCCCACTAAGGAAATACGATTTCTTTTTTTCATCAGAGGGTGGTGGAAATGTCAAAATAGTGAGAGGGAGATTTATAAAATAAAATCCATATTTTATATCTTAAAATTATTTTAAAATAATCAGCAACCATTATTCTGTTTCCGTATCAGTATATTTTCGATTTCGTCACGTAATCCATTTTGATTATTAACAAGCTAATCGAATCTAATTTTCAAGACTGGTTGGGAAAATTGTTCTAAATTCGGAGAAAATGATATACACACTAATGTCAGTCCTGCTGAACTGACAATGCATGCAAGATGGTGGGACCATAGTGTGCAAGCTAAAGTTTAATATGATCGCTTTTATGTCAAATGAATTGTAGGGACAGTTTGAGGAATTGTTGAATGTTGCTGACATTCGAATAAACATGCAAGATTTGCATAGTACATGAAACTCGTACAGTGATGAACACCATTTTAAAAGCTCATGACTACATGCATGCAAGATGTGGCTCTGGCCCATGAGCGTGGTCTACATATGATTGGGCTTATTGAAAATGTGGTGGGCCTGTAATATGTGATTCCTAACGAGTTAATTGATAACATCAATTTGTTGTCTTTCTCTTCCTCATTTGACGGGGTTATGGTGAACTTCAAGTTTAATAAGATATTTGATAGCTTTGAAGAGCTAGTCAATATGCTTATAACTTATGAAATCACCATAAAATAAGAAAAATTGTTGTTTTTATAATGGGCCTTTCGTCAGACGAAAAATGACCCACAAGGTAAGGGAAAGAAATGTTCTGCCCCTGACAGGAAAAACAATCCCAACAAGAGGCAAACTCTGAAACACACTTAAAAGGCCTACAAAGCCCGATAAGTTAGAACATATTTATTTCACTGCAAGAAGTCCGGACATAAGAAATTATATGTGCCAGAAATGTTCTGGAAATGATAAGTGAATGTCCAAGTAAACATGATTTCAACAACAAACAAAAGAAAGTTAGATGATCCAAATCCCACACAAATATGGCACGCTAGACTAGGTCACATTTCTCAAAGAAGGATGCACAAGCTAGTGGGAGAATGCATGTTTGACTTGTCAGACATAAATTCTCTACTTATCCGTGAGTCCTGTCTGAAAGGAAAAATGACCAAGACTCCATTCGATGGAAACGTAGAACGTGCACATGGTCTACTGGATTTGATCCACACAGACGTTTGTGACCCGCTAAGTGTTAGCACAAAATTTGGGCATTCCTACTTCGTTACCTTTACTGATGACCATTCGAGGTATGGATATGTTTATTTGATGAAACTCAAATCTGAAGCATTTGAAAAGTTCAAAGAATTCAGATCTGAAGTAGAAAATCAACTTGAAAGAAGTATTAAGGCACTTCGATCTAATCGAGGTAGAGAATACTTAAGTGCTGAATTTTTGGGTTATCTAAAAGAGAATGAGATTCTCTCACAGTGGACTCCACCAGCAACACCACAATTGAATGGTGTCTCTGAACGTCGAAATCGAACCTTGATGGACATGGTTCGATCTATGATGGGATTCACTGAATTGCCTATATCGTTTTGGGGCTTTGCGCTTGAAACTGAGGCAATGTTGTTGAATAATGTCCATACAAAAGCAGTGGATAAAACACCATATGAGATATGGATGGAAAAAACTCTCAAATATTCTTACATGAGAATATGGGGATGTCCTGCTTACGTGAAGCAGACAGTGGAAGACAAATTGGATAATAGATCCACTTTGTGCTACTTTGTAGGATATCCAAAGAATTCTGTTGGATATTATTTCTATCATTCCAATGAAGTAAAAGTGTTTGTTTCAAGAAATGCCACCTTTTTGGAAAGGGAATTTCTATTAGATAGAAAAGGCAAGATGATAGAATTTGAAGAAATTCAAGATACTCCCTCAACTATAGAAGTTGAACCCATTTCCCAAGAACAAGTAGTTGAAGTACAAGCTCCTAGAAGGCCTGATAGGGTTATTAGACCGCCTGCAAGATATACGCTTCTTCATGACAAAGCCACGATGAGCATTGTGTTGGATGTGATCCAATGAATTTCAAAGAAGCAATATCTGATACTGATTCAACCAAATGGCTTGAAGCCATGCAGTCAGAAATGGACTCTATGTATTCAAACCAAGTCTGGACATTGGTGGATCAATCTGAGGGAATCGTTCCCATAGGATGCAAATAGATCTACAAAAGAAAGCTTGGGGCGAATGGGAAGGTAGTGACTTTCAAAGCAAGGCTGGTTGCAAAAGATTATACTCAAAGGCAAGGAGTTGACTATGAGGAAACATTTTTCACCAGTTGCTATGTTTAAGTCTATTAGAATACTACTAGCCAAAGCAGCATGGTGTGACTATGAGATATGGCAAATGGATGTAAAGACTGCATTTCTCAATGGAGACATTAAAGAAGAAATTTATATGTCTCAACCTGAGGGATACACATTAGTGGGAAGTGAGCATAATGTATGCAAACTTCATAAATCAATATATGGTCTCAAGCAGGCATCAAGGAGTTGGAACCTCAAATTTGATAGCACTATCATAGAGTTTGGTTTTGCTAAGAATCCTGAGGAACCGTGTGTGTACAAGAAAGTTAGTGGGAGTGCAGTGACATTCCTAGTACTTTATGTTGATGATATCTTGCTCATTGGGAATGATGTAGGATTACTGCAATCAACTAAAGCATGGTTAGCCAGTAAATTCTCCATGAAAGACATGGCTGAAGCATCCTATTTATTGGGAATACAAATCTATAGAGATAAATCAAAAAGGATGCTCGGACTCACCCAAGCCACCTATATCGATACCATTATAAAACGATTTTCTATGGAAGAGTCCAAGAGAGGATACTTACCAATGTGTCATGGTATTACTCTATATAAAGCTATGTGTCCCAAAACTGATGAAGAGATAGAGATGATGACACGTATCCCATATGCATCAGCTATTGGTAGTATCATGTATGGTATGATATCGACACGTCCTGACATTGCTTATGCTTTGAGTGTTACAAGCAGATATCAGGCGAACCCTGGTCCACTACATTGGAAGGCCGTGAAAGACATTCTTAAGTACTTGAAAAGGACTAAGAACTTGTTCATGGTCTATGGGGGTGGAGAATTGAAATTGGAAGGCTACACTGATTCTAGCTTCCAATGTGACGTAGATGATTCGAAATCGACCTCTGGCTTTGTATTCACGCTTAATGGTGCGGCTGTCTCTTGGAAAGGTTCCAAGCAAGACACCGTTGCGGATTCCACCACTGAAGATTGAATACATTGTTGCATCTGCTGCAGCAAAATAGGTAGTTTGGATGAGGAATCTTGTCCAAGAGTTGGGCGTTATTCTTAATGGAGTTGATCCAGTCCCGTTGTACTGGGACAACACTGGTGCCCTTGCGCAAGCAAAGGAACCAAGGTCTCATCAGCGATCCAAACATGTACTGAGGAAGTTCCACATCATACGGGAGATAGTGGGAAGAGGAGACATATCAGTTGAAAGAGTCCACTCTGCAGATAATGTTGTTGATTCACTTACAAAGCCCTTGCCAGGACCATTGTTTGAAAGCATCGCGAAGCAATGGGATTAAGGGTAGTTGGCTCTAGGACAAGTGGGAGATTGTTAGAGTAGATGCCCTGCAAGCCAACGGTTGGCTAGGGAATTTATTGACTCAAGTGAAATAAACACTCTTTATTTTAATATAATTTAACTTTTTATGGTCTTGTTATACTTTATCTGTATACCCATGCAAACAGCATAGATAAAGTCCTTAATTATGCTTTAATACAAATGAATCGTAATTCGATGTTGAAACTCATTTGTAATCACTGCATATTCTAAATTCATTCCTAGTCAATTCAGCCGCCTAAAACAGGGATAAAGGTCGCTTGAGCTCGAGACTAGCATCTGTGATGTTGTGTACTGCGTTTCTTGGTAAGGGCATGGAGATGTCCAAACATGCAGATGGGTAGTCATATGATGATTATACCGAACAACCCTCCATCGGACTTTTCAAGTGGTTATCATTCATCGAAAGGATAAGTCTGTGGTTATGATTGTACACCATTAGTCCTTACGACCCGGGACAACACTGAGGCTCTATATGCTAGGGCTGTGCTTTGACTCGTTTACCGGCTCCAGGAGAGTCATCAGGTGGCGAGGTTGGGTACAGTTGCGACACATATAGGAGCCAGTGCATTGTAGTCGGGGATTCACCGCTCACCTACGGGTGTGGATATCCTGTGTGATCTGATGAAATAATAGTGCATGGAATCTCTGGCCAGAGTATGAGATGTACGTTAGAGAAGGAGTTCTCAAATAGTACACGCGATGCCACTATTATAGTTATCACATAGTTATCGAATTATTATGCAACCCTCGATGAACCGATGGTTGCAGATTCGATCGGGATATATGAGATGAAGGGACCGTACTGTACGTTAATCATAATCGACTGGTTCTTGCAGGCACTATCAGTGATACCTAGGGGATCATGGGGCGATGCTACTAGACGCTCTTACCATGATCCGATGGGTGCTATCAGAAATGAGTTCTGACATTCTTGATCAAGGTGTTGAGGAAAAGAATGGGGCTAACTAGGGTAAGCCCGAATAAGAATAAATGTTATTCTGAATCACAAAGAGTTGTGAATCCACGGCTAGCTGTATCCCTGAACCATTGAGGGTCACACAAGTACTGAATTATTTTGTCCCCGTTGAGAGAATAAATTCAGGAGTTGAATTTATATTATGATATAGTAAATTCAAGAAGTTGAATTTATGAGATACTAATTTCAAGAAGTTGAATTTATGAAATTTGGAGAGAATAAATTCAAGGAGTTGAATTTATAAAATTTGAGAATTTAATTTATTAAACTCAAAAGTTGAGTTTATTAAATATTAAATTTTGGAGGTGATAAATTCAAGGAGTTGAATTTATAATTTAAATATTAAATTCAAATGTTGAATTTATAATGGATTTAATTTATTAAGCTCAAAAGTTGAGTTTATTAAATAATAAATTAAATATAGTGGGAAGTGTGTTTAATGGGCTTGTATGAGTACAAGTCCAATATACTAAATAATTAAAGTTTTAATGGACTTTGATTAATTAATTAAACTAGTTGGACTAGCTCAATTAATTAATCAAGTCCATTAATTTTAATTATAATTATTAGGTCATGGCTTGATTATAAAAAGGAGTAAGTAAGCCATAACCCTAGCCTCCAAGAGACCACAATTTCTTTCCAAAATGTTTCGGTGATTTGAAAGAGAATAAGATTCGGGATGCAAATATTTTAGAATCTTTAATTGACTTAATTAATGTGATTAATTAAGTAAATTAAGGATTAGAAATAAATATAAGAATTTGATCCTTATTTGACAACCACAAGGCATCCGAAATTTCTTTCTGAAAAATTGCTTTTCGGCTCTTCAAATTTTCGAAATAGTGCTCTCGAAAATTCCTTCAAAAAACAAGAAAAATTTGGCTTTGAAAATTGAATCGAATTTTTCGTGTTATATCTCTACGCAAAAGTTCTTCTAAATTTCTAGTACAATTTAGAAGAGGAACAAATATTCCAGTCGTGGACCGGATTAGGAGATCGAAAAATGTTCGTAGGGATTTACAACAAGAGCTACATCCGCTAATATCGGAGTAGTTGGAGCCACGTGATCTAATTCACAAAGGTATAATTTTCTAAACATCCTATGAATATTTTGTTAAAATCATACGAGCGCGCAAAGCAAAACATATTTTGATTGTCAAAATAAAATAAAATTTTTAAAACTTTCGCTGCGTTTGGCGTGTAGAAAACCGAGATCTATTATCAGATAAATCTTGATGACTCTTCCAATGATTTTAAGACAATATGGACTAATTCATGTAACAGTCTTATGATACTCAATCAAACTTGCTTTGGACTATAGAAAAAATTGGTGGAGGGTTTAGAAATCATCCTGAAGTGTCTTCACATGCTTGAGAGTTTTATCTTTGAAATTTTATAAGGAAGCCAAGCTGTGAGTCTGATCATACTTGAATTCTCCAACCATGGCTTCCAGCACCTTCTCATGATGTTCAATGTCGGCTAATTTTGATTGCAGAGGAGGTGGAGGCTCTATTTCTGGATAAGAAACCTTTGGCTGGCATGACATCCTTTGTCGAATAGCATTAGCTCGAGTTGCATGAGCTTCAGAGGTGTATTCTAGATGAACAAACATCAAAACAAACAAAGATTCAGAATTCTCAAGGACTAGGGAGTAGAAGAGGTAATCAAGGAAAGATCAGTGGATGGTTGAGAAGCATCTGCTGGTGTGACCATTGCTGCAATGGTATAGGATGCTAATAATCTTATTTGATTTGCAGCAGTCTCGGAATGGATATCTTCTCTTAGAGTCATATTTGGACGAGGATAGAGTCATATTTGGATGAGGAAAAGTGTAATGTTCCTAAAACTGTTGCATTTCTTGCTGAGGAGCTTCCAAAAAGACAGCATGTTCAGTAGGAATAGAGCTTGGTGACCTTAAATCTATCAACAATGCAAGCTCGTATGTTCATGGCCTTGGCTACAACGTTGGTCCTTGATGTGTAAATTTTGTTTCTTCAATTTTCGCGGCCTTTTCCAATTTCTTTATGTCTAAAAAACATCAAACCTTGTGAGAGTTCGCATTTTAACCCTTCATCAAAGAAGCTTATTTCTGGTTCAACTTAAGCATCCATTTCCACAATGTGTAGATGAATATGGGTCTAGATGGGAGCCTCTTCTTCCTCGAGAATGGCTTCTTTAAAAAAATTTCCTCTGTTAGGATTGGTAGAGATGTTAGGTCCAATAAACACATGACAAAATTTTCTTCTTTAGACTTTAGGAATCTCAATTGTTTTTAGCAGTAAAGATTAAATCTCCAACTTCTGAGTGCGACAAACAACTTTATCAACTAGAAGTGCGAAAAAAGTCCAACTGAACTCAGTGAAACAACTTATCAAAACCGACATACCAAAAGACTATACACATACAGTAAATAATGTCGGTGTCGACTAACCCCGGTCTCGGGGCGTGACATTTAAGTAGTATCAGTTGGGAAAAAAAATATTTGTCAGATTATGTTAAAAGGTTGATACAGTTCCATCGGAATGACTCAACGAATAATATTCACCACTTTGTCTTGAGGCATGGTCCGAAAACATGAAATTCCTTCATTTAGAACTCTGAAATGCGTTTTTGCCGTTTAAGGAAAATTTCGTAGAACTCATAACTTTCTGTAGGAGACTCGGAATTTGATTCTGTAAATTGTTCTTGAGTCCTCTCGACATATTATTTCAATCCATATGTCTAAAAAATTTCTACGTTTGGAAAAATTTCTCGAAAAATTTCATTCAACACGTTTTTTGTACTACTTATCGAATTTTTATGAAATTTCATTACGTAGACAATAAGTATTTTTTTATATTGTTGAGAATATACCTATCAGATATATGTTGACTTATGCTTTTGACTCAAGATGAAAGATTTGACTAAATATGAGAAAATATGATGTAAGAATTATATAATAAGTTTTCGGTATTCCAATATAGAAGTTGATTTTGCGTCAATAGTTAACTGTGTGGTATTAAGTTTGGGTTATTAAGAATGTTAAGTGTTAATTTTAAATATGTAGGATCTTGTAATATCTTGTTTAAAATGAATGTGAGAAACAATATGCTCAGGTTAAGAAATTTATATTATTTTGGGATAACAAGTAGACTATGACCATAGGTAAATAAAATAAGGTATGAGATATTGTTTGATATCAAGGAAAGTATAACACAATAAGTTTTGATAATTTTTATGGTACTAAGAATGATTCAAAGAGATTGACAATCAATGCACTCCCTTGTGTTAGACCATGCTAGGATCATGGTCTTGATGAAATCAAGATTTAGTAAAAGAATAATTATATAAGGATTAGTTTCTTTCGTACAAGGATGAATATATTTTTATTTCATGATGACTAGGTTATAATTTTTGAGATTTAAGCCAATAAGCTATAGATTGATATTGAGTTAAATTTAAAAATTCTATACGAGTTTTATGTTTTGAGATAGTAATCGTGATAATTTCAAGATAGAATAAAATCAATATCATTTCGCATCTATTTAGTGCCGACTTGATTCAACTCACTGTGGTAGATTTCGATGCCATCTTAGGGGCGAATTGGTTATCTAAGAGCCATCAATCATAGATTACCGGAGTAAGAATCTCAAACTCTGGACCCCGAACCAAGAAGAAATAATTACCTGTGGCAATGCCAAGAAACATAAATATGTTATTTCTTCTTCTCAGACTTGAAATGCCATAAAATCGGGCGAATAAGTTTACCTAGCAATGGTGAATGAAGTGCATGAAAGATTTGAGCTGAAGTTGGAATGTATTCAGTATAAGATTTTTCGTACTTTTTTCTAGAAATGCTTCTTGGAATAGTCTCGGACCGTGAAGTACAACTTGAGATAAATTTGGTACCTTGTGCTGCATCAATCTCTAAGGCACCCTATCAATGGGCTCGAGCTGAATTCGAGGAGCTAAAAGAACAATTCTAAGAGTTGTTAGACAAAAACATATTAGGCCAAGTGCAACCATTTGGGGAGCTCCAATCCTATTTGTAGAAAAGAAAGATGATAGTATTAGATCATGTATAGATCATAAAGAACTCAATAAGACCACAATCAAGAATAAATATCTTCTTCCAATGATAGACGGCCATTTTTTATCAACTTAAATAAGCTACAATCTTCTCCAAACTCGACCAGAGGACAAGCTATCACCAACTAAAATTCATAGCAGAAGACATCTCAAAGACAACCTTCATAATAAGGTACGAGCATTATAAGTTCACAGTAATTCCATTTGAAAATGATTTGAAAATAATGATTTTTTGTTAGTAACACTAATGTTCTACTTATTGGATCATAAGTTAGTCATGAAGATTATAAATGCTTTTGGGACATGTAGATTTTCTAAGAAAATACTGATGATTCGTGGTTACTAAATGAGTTAATTTTTAAAATTTCATATAAGAAATAATGATTCGAAGACTACGACGATCTTTAGAAGTACAAAATTGTATAATTTAGGATTTTAGGTATTGATGGAAATGTAAGATTGGTTGTGAGAATTGATTTTGGGTTTAATAAGCTTAAGATGATTGAACTTTATGTTACAAGAAACCTATAAAATGAAATTAGGAACGCCAAGAACTTATGGGTAATTGTAAAATTTTTGTAATTAAGGACCAATTGGATAATTTTCGAGGAAATTAAGAATTTATCTTGCAATGGTTAAAAAAATTTGAGGACTAGCTAAGCAATAAGTGAGAATGGAATGGTTTTAATGATAAAAAATTTCAATGATTTAGGCTTGAATAGATATTAAGAACCTTGAAATATCTGGGTTATAATGGTTTAAGGCATGGTAATCAAGGGCATTATAGGATGAATCAATATTGAGCTTGAGAATCTAAGCGTTACTGGAATAATGTTGTGGCAAATTAAGAATTTATAGTTATGAAAATTTAGGTAAAGTTGATAAATTAGTTAAGTTATAGGATTAGACATTAAGTTAACATATTTTTGAGAACTTAAGTTTGATGTATCATAAGTTTAGTCCTGATCTTAAGAGTTAAAATTATACGTTTGTTAAAGTTAAATTTTTTTAAAAAAAAAATTTGGGTATGATTGATGGTTAGGTTACTTGAGAGACGTATGTAAGAAGTGAGATAAACACATGTTTGGGGAAATAAAAAACTATTTTTCTTAAAAATCTAGTAATATTGTAATATTTAGAAGTAAGTATATATGGTATACTCATGAACATTTAGATGTTATGCTTTATAAATGTTATGCTTTATAATGAATAAAGGCACAAGAGAAATTTTTGAAAGTCATTAACACTACAACAAAAATGGCTTTCCGCAGCGCGCATATAGGCTTTCCGCAGCGCGCATTGCACGCTGCAAAGTTGCAAGCGGTTAAAAGCTCAAGATTATCCGCGGCATGCATGTGCACGCCGTTAATACTATTATCATCGGCGTGCATATGTACGCTGTTAATAAACCTTTCCGCAGTGTTCAATGTACCCCATTAATAGTGAAAAAAAAAATATTAGCGACGGTTTTAATCGACGACGGTAAAAAACTTCAAAATCGTCGCTAATTTAACGACGGTCTTTAAATTTAGCGACGGTTTTATAATTTTGCGACAGTTCCAAAACCGTCGCTAAATTTTGCGTAAAATTAAAAAAAAATTTACTTTTATAATCTAATAAATTTTTATAAAAACTAACAATACAGCTATAATAATAATACTCATTCTCTTAATTAACAATTAAAAAATTAATCATAAATTGAAACAAAAACACGTATCTAAATCAAAACTAAAATCATATAAGTAAAGAAAAATTTTAAGTGTTGTGAAGTAAAATAAAACGGAAAGAGAATTTGCGATTTTTTTGCGACGGTTTTTTTAAAACCATCGCCGATTTACGTCTATTAGCGACGGTTAAATTAAACCGTCGGTGATGATTTTACTAAAACCGTCGCTAATTTAAAAATTCGAACTCATTTTCCGCAGCGTGCTAATAATATGCATGCCGTGAATAATACTATTGACGACGTGCGATTAATGTACGCCGTTAATGTCTGAACACAAATTTTTTTTAAAAAAATGATTTACTTTTAACAGCACACATAAACATGCACGCCGTTAATAGTATTATTAACGGCGTGCATTTATTGTGCGCTGCGGATACTACTATCCGCAGCGTGCTTTTAATGCACGCCATCAATAATAATATCCGCAACATGCTTATAATGCACGCCGTTAATAGTATCAAGTTACTATCCGCAGTGTGCTTTTAATGCACGCCGTCAATAGTAATATCCGCAGCGTGCTTTTAATGCACACCGTTAATAGTATCAAGTGCAACACTATTAACAACGCACATATGGGTGCACGCCGTGAAAAATAGTATTCGCAGCGTGCTTTTAAATCACGCTGTTGATGACGTGCTGCGGAAAATTATTTTTCTTGTAGTGTAAGAAATTTGGGATTAAGCGGATATGTGTGTTAGAATTATGTTATATAAGACTATTTGGTTTTGGTAAGTTTGAATTTCAAGTTTATGAGATAAGTGTTCATATGAAAATTTTGGGTAAAATAAATACTAAAAGCAATTAGTTGTGTTCAACGTAGGTTATCAATGAACGAATATTAAAATTTTTATCGAGTAAGAAATCTAAAATCTTGATATGTGGATTCTAGAATTCTACGGATTTTAAGTGAAGTTGAATTGTTAGAGTTAGTCTAACGCTAACATGGGATAAATTATTAATTTTTATACGCTAGTATTAATTAAGCATTAAGGATACGTCAGAATACGTCATTCGTTCCAATGAAGAAAGTCCAAGTGTCTTAGGCCTCAACTATATTGTAATTGAGAATGAAATAGTTTAAGTATGTAATTGATGCTAGAAGGGTTTTATTATATAAGTAGAAGATCAATATTGTATATTTGGGTTTTATGGATTAACGTTACTCAAAATTTAATATTTGCAACAATTTTATATTTGAGATGTACTTGTAAATAGTTAAATTACGTTAGTTTGGTGCCGTAAGATACAAAATTCAATTCAAATATCTTAAAATAATATTATTATGGGGTTGAGACAAGGTTTAACTATTAAGCGTATTACCCAAGATAGAAGTCAATTCGTAAATTTTGGTGCTAAGATCTCTTAAGTTGAACTGCATAAATACTAACATTTGGATTTAAAACCTTAGCATACCTTGAGTTCAATAAATTTAAGAAAGGATGCTTTTGGGATTTTAATATTGAAATACAATAGGTCGATGAACATCTTGGATATATTATAAGAAAAGTAAGGTGCGATAAGTTTGGACCTCTATTTCTAGTACTAGGAATTGTGAGAAAAGTCAAAATTCGAGGTCATAGTGATGGATCGGTTCGGCCACCTGCGAGGGTGATTCAAATACAATATTCTCAATGAGCTGCAATAGCTCGTGTTTAAAGAATTTATACACCGATGAATTAGATCGAGTTTGATTTCAAACCAAGCGGAAAAACACTCGAATTAATCATTCGTTAAGAAAAACTGAAAGATTTTTAAATCTAAAGACTTGTGTAAACTGATGGACTGAAATACGGGAAATAAGTTATGGCTTCTATCAGTTCAGCTATGGACATAACTGAACTGATACGAACTGATCAAGTCAGTTTAAAACACAGTCAAGCAGTTAATACACATGATATGTTTATGAAAATTCGGAGACTTCAACTCTCCTACGTCATCCCTACTACCACCTCGGGTAGGATCCATTAGAAATTTTGATTTATACAACACCTTATACAAACCCACACAGCTTAAGACTTACCCACTGCCTAACTGAATTCCTAGTCTAGACTGAAGGAATCACCTTCCAGCCAACACTTGTTTAACGTATGTGTGTCAAAGATCACATACACAAATTTTACATCTTTGTGAAAGACGGTATTTGAGTGATGGGTGCGTGTGTGTGAGAACTGATATCTGAAAACAACCCGAAAGGTGATCTCACACACTGAGGGAAATAATCTTCTATACTAAGCTGATATAACTTTGGAGTGTTCCCTCGACTGGACTGATTGCTTCTTTGTAAGCTGATGTGCAATAAGCGTGCCCTTTCTTTTCTCTCTTCTTTTTCACCTCTCGTTCATGTATTTCTGCACTGATCTTCATCTTCTATTTATAGGCGCTAAGCTTGTTCGTACAGTGAGACTCGGTGAATGAATCCGTTGCACTTTGAATTTGTTCCTCGAAATGTGCCTGTAATTTCCGACAACCATTCTGGAATGTTTAGGCTTTAAACATTGATGCATTGTTTATTATTGTACCTTGATCGTGCAATAGCTTTTGTACCTTTGTGCACAGCTAGATTAAGCTTGTCGTATCTGCAAACAGGTTCGCTCCTAACTGATGTTCTGAACTGGTCTTGAACTGGTGAGGTGAAATCAGTTGACTCGTCAGCTGAACTGATTTCACTGATTCAGTTGAACTAGTCAGTTGGGCTATTCATCAGTTGAACACTTCATCAACTGGCCGGGCTTCTGAAGGTCTTCTGCTGAACCACCTATCAACTGGACAATCAGTTGAACTTCTCTTGATACTTCAGTTGTACTGGTTTAGTTCGATCAATCAGTTGGCACTTTCAGTTTGCATCTCGATAGCTTCAGTTTAAGCTTGGTAACTGATAAATTCGAAGCCTGGTCAGTTTCAGTTTCTGCGTACTTAGGTAAACTTATTAGAAATAAATAAACAAGTTTTGTTAGCATCAAAATACAGATTGCGAACATGAAATGTTCCAATACATAGTAAAATAGAACTAAGTAACCATATGCCGTTTTAAGTTGAGATTCGTAACGAGTATGTTGAAGGCAAATTTAATTAGGATTGAGGAGACAGAAGGACAGCCTAACACTTATTTTATCAGAGTGTCACAGGGGAAGCGTGTATTATTGGTATACTAGAATAAAGAGTCTAAACTTCTTGATTATCGAGGATTAGCGAATTTCGGGGACGAAATTCAATTTAAGGGGGATAGATTGTAACGTCCCAAAAATTTGAAGGTCCACGTGAACCACATGCATGCAGTTTATCAAATTTATTATGTATTTTAATTAATTTATTTTTAATGCATTGAATGCATGATTATTGCATGGTTCATTAAAATTTCATGCGTAATGGCTTTTCGTAGTTTTTCGCGCTGGAACGATGAACGTAGACCGGGGATAATTGAGGAAAATTATTTTTATTAAATAATTATTTTTATTTATTTAAAATATAGTGTAATTAAGTGAGATTTTCGAGAATGGTGGAGTATATTTCTACTCTCCGGATCATATTTTTAACATGTACGCAAATTTTAGCGAGTCGGGGGACTTTTTGAAGGTTCGGGCAATATTTTAAAAAACGTACCTAAACGAAATATTTTTCGAAAATGCTTTTGTGCTTAATGGGATTATTTTATTGCTTAATGTTAAGGGCCCATTAACACTTAATAGTCTAACTTAAACTTCATAATTAAACCCAAAACCTAATTTATTCATGTTTGCCACACCCCCCCCCCCCCCACCACATTTCATCAGCAGCCTTTTCATTAATCTTCAGCAGCCACCTTCAAAAATCCTCTTGGTTTACAAATAAATCTCTCACCGTCTCTCCGGTGCACGTTTTACGCAAAGGTTTTGAGCGTTTAATCGCTAAGGCACACCCTATACCTCTTTTTTCTCATCAATCGCAACATGATATGCAATTTGAATGGTTTTTGCATGATAGTACATAGTTATATCATTTTGCATTGAATTTACATGATTATTACCTGAAAATATGCACATTACATGCCATTTAGCTCACGTTCTTGATATGGTTGAAGGGCTTCCGAATCTTTGAGGTTTGGGGAGCATTTTACAGCAGGTTTTGAAGGTGTTTAAGGGTTATACCAAGTCTGGATCGAAAATAGTAAGGGCCGATGGTGATCTCTTGGTTCTACGGTTCGAATGCTTGGACCGAGTGAAAGGAAGAGGGCAGCCGTGCTTGGCTCATTCCAGGCGCTGGTTCAGGCCATGTGGGGTCATTGTCTGGGCTGGGAATGGTCCATGGCCAGCTGGTAGAAGGACTATGCTTGGATCGAAGCTTGGTGACAAGTTAGGTCGAGTTTTGGGCGAGTTCGAGTGATACCGACCGCAAAGGCTATAGACGTGGGTTAGGTTGGTTCAGTCAGGTGCACGTGGGTCTGTTATGGTCCTAGAGGGGTTATCCAAGGTCTGTAAGCGTCGGTTTCGCGTCTAGGGTCAAAGGTCGAAGGTTTGGTGCATTAAGGTTTGAATATCGATACGTGCAGAAAATTCCAGCAGTTGGTCGAGGACTTTCGAGGGTCATAGGTGGTATGAAATAAGTGGTTTAAGGGTTGATCATGTAGGTTCAAATCATGGTTTTAAGTTGGGGAAGATTTGGTTGAGTTTCGGGTAAATTCGGTTTAAAATCGGGAGCCTAGTCCAAGTTTTAAAACGAATTACAGAAGTTCTTGCATGGGCTCGAGTTTACGTCTAGGAAAGTGTTATAAATATGATTTGAGGTGTTTTAATAAGTTTGGTTGGTTTCGGGTTGAAATTTTGAGGTCCAGGGGTAAAATGGTCAATTAGGGTTTCCAGGGGCAAAATGGGTCATTTTTCGTCCCTGACAGAGTTAGCAGTCCTGGCAGCGCCCTGATCACAAATTAACATGTTTTAAATGTATACATTATCACGAACATGACTTTTTATAGAAATATGAAAAATACATTGCATGCTTGATTTTAGGAAATTTACTTATATGCATGATTTTTATAAGTGATGAATATGATGATACGTTTTGAAGGATGGCAGTTGGTTGTAATTAATACAAACACGAACACAAACACGTAAGGCCAATGCTCAGTGGATGGGTAAAGTTGTCGCTGATGTCCCCGCCGCCGGGTACCAAGGTTATACGCAGATGGATCCATCAACTAGAGCTGATACGAAAATCACAACTAATGATCCGAAAAGAAAATGAACACGAAAATGTTGTCATGATGAAATATGTTATGGACACGTTTACATTTTGACATGTTATGTTTAAGCTCAAGCTTTTAAGATCATGAAATGTATGTTAATTACATTACTTTTCATTGTTGCATGTTATGTATATGTACTTGTTATAATGGTTCAGGTGTGTTGAGTCTTTAGACTCACTAAGTGTGATTGCTGCAGGTGAACATAATTTTGTGGAGACTGTAGGCGCTGAAGACTGAGTAGGCGGAGCTGGTGTGGACACGTTAACCCGAGAACCTTGCATTTTTTCGCATATTATGATCACGAGTCATGGGTGTAAATAATATTTTAATTTTTTTGCATCTCTTTGTACGTTGATGATTTTGACAGACGTTGAGTTCTTTTAAAGCAGTAGACTATGAGATTAATTTCATTTTAAAAGTTTAATTAACTACAGTTATTTTTTTCAGTGGTTGGTCGATTTTTTAAAAATTCATGAATGATTGCTTTTATTTCATGCACGTGTTTGATTATTTCCGAAAAACAGCTTTTAGAAAAAAAAAATATTTAAACAGTAGATGTTTCAACTTTTATGTTTTGGGTATTGTCCAAATCCAATCAGAAAAAGGGCCCAAATCGCCTTGAACTATGTCTTGTGTACGTATAACTGTTCTTGTACTGGCACGTTTTGGTATAATGAAAATAACTTTCTGGTCTAACTTGATAAATGAATGATGCTAATTACAAATAAAATCCAAGAAATATAGCTAAAACTTTCATATTTACCACTTTTACAAATTCCAATCTACTCAAGAATTGTATTTCCAAATTGAAGTGATTCATCACCTACACATAATTTGATTCCCAAGTACGTATTTTGTTCGTAGTTTCATTGGATAGATGAGAAAGTTGTAGAAATAGATATGAAATATTATTGAACATTGGGAAATATACATATCGATGGAATATCTTATGAATTTGCAGCTTAGAAACATTGTAGAAACGATTCAATCCTTGTTCTTCGGCCTGGTTGTAAGTGAATTGAAGTTCGGTTTTTGCTACTCATATTAACTATATGTATGTGCTATCAATTATTTGAGTTTATAGCTCCATAATATATACAAAAATTGTGATTTACGAAATACGTATCAATATCATTGAAATATGATTATCGAAACATGGTTTTGACAATGAAAATGGCTATAGTTGTGTATGTTTTTTATGATTTGAAGTAGTTTACAATTTGATATAAATAAATACCAATACGTACTGGAGTTGATTCTTTCTACATGCAAGTGTCGATGAGATTTTAAAAGTACATTGCATTGATTAGTCTTGAATTTAGACAAGTGGTTAAGTCCATTTTATAAGAAGATGCACCCGAATTTTTTGAAGTCCAGTCAACCATTGATAGCATATTTAGTAAAATTACATCTGCATATGGTTTTTTTATAAGTATTTTGTGTACATATTTAAGTGGTCTAGGGTGTCACATATAATCTATGGAATGATATTTCTTTAGTTAGGATGATTGGTAACATATATTATTTCTCAAATAAACTGATCATAAAAAACAACATATATATTTATGAACGTCGTAGATGGTTAGGTTATCAGGAACACACACGCAAGGCCCTTAAATTTTTGTGTGGATGGTAAAATTGTTTTCTTGTATAAAATACAATTATTATTTGAATTCATATTTTATAGGAGTCAAGATTTTTTATAACAAAATTATTTAAAATAATCAATCATTTATAATTTTAAATTTTTTTCTAATATAAAGTTTTTTTATTAATTTTTTTTTTCAATTTAGTTTAGATCTTAAATGTTAAAAATGTAAATTAAAATATATAATTTGCTATTATATCTACTATTTCTACGCACGATGTAAAATACTAGTATTTATAAAGATTTTGATTTTTTTCATTGTGAACATTTTTCATATGAAGATCATATATCTATTGAGTTAAACATATATGAGTGATAAAATTTCTGAATGAATGACTTATGGGAAAGCTCTCATATGTCAAACTATTGAAACCGCGTTGTATGATATCGTTGGCTTGGTGATCCGAAAAATAAAGACACCCGATTTTAATGGGTGAGACTGATCTCTTCTGGAATTACACCAATGACAAGGAAATTATAAGATTAATATCTAAGGTGACGTGAGATGACACCAGTAGTAAGACACGTTCTTCCCGGACTTGTGGGCCTAACAATCCGACCCATTGACATTCAAATAGGTACAACTCATCATGTATTCCCATGAAGGTATGGGTTTTTGCGTTTACAAAATTTTAAGAAAATATTGTATCTTGACTAATATCTATAGCTTTCGATATAATGATAAACGCTTGATTCTAATAATATATGGCTCACTATCTCACTAAATTAATTAACTTTCAAATAACGATATTACACATATCTGACAAAACCAATTACACATTTATTTGTATAATTGTGGAATTTTTTTACATAAAAAGTTAATATTTTTTACGGGAAATTGGCCTTCAGTCCTCAGCCGTCGATTTTTTTTGTGTTCAGTCCCTGGATACTTTTTTAGTACCACATTTCCACATGAAGTGTACCACATTTTGTATGACATAGTACCACAATTTTGTGGGTAGGGAGTGAACCCAAAGAAATGTTTTGATTGGGGATTTTTCATCAACTTCCCCTACGTGTTACTTACGTGTTTTCATCATTAAAGATCATTCATTGTAAAAATAATTATTACAAATATTTTCAATATAATTTTTTATTATTTTTACATGAAAAGTAACTTTACTTCAAAAACAGTTATGTACAAAAAAACCAACTATATAGGCACCGATATATATTACCCTCTATTCAATATACAATTATAAAAGCTATTTTAATTTTTTTTAAATGTCCCCCACCTAATCGATCTAGCTAATCGTAACAAAATAGCAAAAAGCACCAAGAAAAGAATAATTGTGAGGCCTGAGGTCGAAGTGGGTGGGGGTGATCGCCGGTATTATGAGGTTGCACGGATAATGAGCGGCCTCTGGCAGGCTTCTAGGCGAAGAGAACATGAATGAACCGATCTCACATCGGAAGGAGAGAGATTCCAAAATTGTTCAGGTATGTGACTGTGCAGTTGAGAAGTGTTTGAAAGATTTGATATGTACTATTCATATCAAGAAGGTGCATTTTTTTCGTTAGCTCATTACATAAGAACTCCAAGGTTAAGCGTGTTTGACTTGGGGTAATTGTGGGATGGGTGACTCCCTGAGAACTTTCCTATGGTGCATTTTAGTAAGGTCATAAGCATACCGGAAAAATTCATTTTTTTACGGTGGGGACAGTCGTCGAATCTGAGGTATTACAGTTGGTATCAAAGACGACCTCTCTTAGTACGGTATGATTTTTGGACGAACCAATCGGAAGCTTGTGGGCATGTGAGGCCCGGGACCGAAGAGGGCGGGGAGTGATCGATGGTGCCATGAGGTTGCATGGATAATGAACAGCTCCTGGAAGGCTTCTAGACGAAGGAATATGAATGAACCGATCTCACACCGGAAGGAGATGTATTCCAAAATTGTTCAGGTATGGGACTGTGCAGTTAAAGAGTGCTTGAAACATTTGATAAGTACTAATATCAAGAAGGTGAGTCTTCTTTTCGGTAGCTCCATTACATAAGAGCTCTAAGGTTAAGCTTGTTTGACTTGGGGCAATTCTGGAATGGCTGACCCCCTGGGAAGTTTTCTAGGATGCGTGTGAGTGAGGACATAAGCACGTTGGAAAGACCCGTCTTGGTACAGTGGAGACAATCGTCGAATCTGAGACGTTACAATAATCATATACTATTATAAATTTTTAAAAGAAAACAATTTCAAATTAAATCCAAAAAAACATAATCGAGAAAAAAAAACCAAAAACATATGTATATGCAAGACGTGTATCTTAATATACGTGGGTCATAATAATAAATAGTAATTATTTGGTTTGATTGATTAAATTGAGTTGATCGATTAAATTTGAGATTAGTTTGTGAATTATAGTTACCTTTTTAGTAATTAAATTATTTGAATAAAGTAAATATATTTGGAGTGGATTAATGGTGAAGTGGCCCTTTGCTCGCCGGCGTCCAACTTAGTATATAGTTGTCAAAAATTACTCGCGAAGGAATGGGATGTTCGGGTGCAACACATATATAGAGAACAAAACAGAGTGGCGGACTTTTTGGCATCGACATCACTGGATTATGACAGAGGCTGGAAGAGCGTCGAGGAACCCTCACCAAGGCTAAAGAAGATTATCGATGAAGACAAGCTAGGAATAGGTAGACACAGAATAGTGCCTATATAAAGGTTCTTGTAACTGGTGTCCCCAACCCGCACAACAAAAAATATATATATTTGGAGTAATATTATCTTCAAGATTTGATATAATTAATTATTACAAAAAATGGTAAGCAAACATGTTTTTTTTACATACATCACTTATTGACATTATCGGCGGCCATAGGATAAATTTGTCCCATATAATAGATGCTAATTCATATTTTGAAAAATATATAATATAAAACTAATTTTTCCCTAAAAAGAATAAGGATAATTAATTATATCAGTTATTTTGAAATACAACATTTTTATATTATTCACAAAAAAGTAATTTCCTACATTTTGAAAAGGATTTATATTCTAAGTAATACTTTGATTCCATTGATTATAATTTAGAATTTAAAGTATTTACTACAGTATAGTTACCTTGAATAATATATTTTAAAAAAACTACAGTCAAATATATACTATGTTATTCTTAAAATACATTTAAAAAACAACGCAATTTTATATGCATTTCACGATGGTCTAAAAACCTTTTTTATTTTTATTTTTTTGTTTTCCTGCTTTTCCAACGAATGGTTTCTAAAATCTAAAAATTAAATAAAATATTACATTTTATTCTGAAAAGATATTATTCATTATTTTAAAAAATTATTTACCATTTATTAAGAATATTTTGTAAGTATATTATATTCTAATAAAATATATTATAAATCCCAATTTTAAAATATTTTATTTTTTTTTTTTTAAAAAAAGACATATTTCAATTTTCTAACCGAAAATTCATAATATATCTTAAAAAAATACAGCCCCAAGTAGAAATGAGCAACGGCCGGTCTGGTTCGATTTTACATGATTACGGCTTTGGTTTACAGTTTTTGAAATGACTAATTTGATAAACAAACCATTCATTACGGTTTGATTCGGATTTATAGTATTATAGTTTGTCGTTTTATACTGATTTAAAAACAAATTCAATTAATTCATTATATATCATTCTAAAATGCGTAACATAATCATTTAAATTCAGTTTCTATAATTTTTGTTTGGTTTTTCAAGCATACAGTTATATAATTTGATAAATGAATTCTATTATTTCAGATAATTATTTTTAATAAGATTAAATTATTTAAATTTGTTATTATATAATTTTTATTTTTGTGAATTTTAAATTAAATTATTTTTAAATATATATATAAATGTTTTATTAGCCATTTAGTTATTAAAATTATATTTATTTACTAATATTCTAAATATAAATAAAATATTTCTTTCTTTTTATAGTACGGTTTAAATGAACGGTTCAGTTTTGAGTTACATAAAACCATAATTGAACTATAATAATTTAGGTTTTAGGTTATTATAAAACCATAATAAGAACTTCGGATTACGCTTCACTTTAGTTTTCATTTTTTTCTGGTTTGCATTTTTCGATTTTTCAGTTAAGACCATATTATATCCATCCCTACCTCCAAAAGCATGGAAAATAAAAACCATTGTGAAGAGAATAAAATTCTATATTATTGTCTGTTTACATTGGAAAATATATATACAATACAACCTCTAATTTAGATCCTAAATTAACGGATATATACCCTAATACAATATAAATTTCTATATTGAAGAATCCCGATGGAGGCAAGTTAGTGGATTTCCCAGATTTTGTGCAATAATTGATTTAGCCAATCTTAACACTCCCCCTCAAGTTTGGAATGTATGTTGACAATTCCTAACTTGTTGAGTAGAGCAGAGAATTGCGGATAGCTCAAAGGCTTTGTAAAAATGTCTGCTGGTTGCTCTGTCGTGGAGACATGAGTCATCTTTATTATTCCTTCTTGAACCTTTTCTCTTATAAGATGACAATCCATTTCTATATGCTTTGTTCGTTCATGGTAGACCGGATTTGAAGCAATGTGTAGTGCTGCCTGATTGTCACAATGCAGGTTGACAGGATGAGGATGTTTGATTCCCAAATCATTTAGGATTGTTCTCAACCAGATCACTTCACAACAAGTGGCAGCCATAGATCGATATTCAGCTTCCGCACTGGATCGTGTTACGGTTGTTTGTTTCTTGGTTTTCCATGAAACCAGTGAGTTGCCAAGGAATATGCAATATCCAGTAACCGACCTGCGAGTATCACGACATCTTGCCCAGTCAGCATCACAAAAGGCATTCAGTTGCATTGTAGATTCAGCAGGGAAAAATATCCCTTGTCTAGGTGTTTGTTTCAAATATCTCAAGACGCGATGAGCTGCTTCCAAATGTGGTGTCCGCGGTTTGTCCATAAATTGACTCAAAATATGCACTGCATATGTCAAATCAGGTCGTGTGATTGTCAAATAAATTAAGCGTCCAACGAGTCTTCGGTACGAAGATGGGTCACTGATGTACTCACCTTCAAAGTTGCTTAGAGTTAAGTTTTGTTCCATAGGAAAAGGGGCTGGTTTTGCACCAAGATAACCAGCGTCTTCAAGGATCTCAAGTGCATATTTCCTTTGTGAAAAAGTGATGCCTTTCTTAGATCGTGCAACCTCTATACCGAGAAAGTATTTCAATTGTCCAAGATCCTTTAATTTGAACTGATTCTTTAAGAATAATTTTGTATCTTCAATATTTTGCAAGTCATTCCCCGCAATGACAACATCATCTACATAAATGAGGAGAACCGTGAACCTATTACCTTGGGATCGGACGAACAAGGAATAATCAGCCTTTGATTGCTTGAAGTTGGCCTTTTTGAGAGCAGTAGAGAATTTGATGAACCATTGACGTGAAGCTTGCTTGAGGCCATACAAGGATTTGTGGAGTTTGCAGACTCTTGTCTCCCCTTTTCGTCCGAAACCAGGAGGTAATGACATGTATACATCTTCATCAAGATCTCCATTTAAGAATGCATTATTGACGTCAAGTTGGTGAAGGTGCCAATTTTGACTCGAAGCAATTGCAAGAAGTAGACGAACTGTCACAAGTTTGGCAACAGGAGCAAAGGTCTCTCGGTAGTCTAGTCCTTCGATTTGGTTGTATCCTTTAGCCACCAACCTAGCTTTAAAACGTTCGACTGTACCATCAGCATGTAGTTTAATCTTATATACCCATTTGCACCCTACTAGTTTCTTCCCGGGAGGTAATGGTTGCAATGACCATGTGTTGTTGGCCTCGAGAGCGTCAAGTTCCTCTTGCATGGCCATGTTCCAACGAGGATCGCGAACAACTTGTGCAAAGGAAGATGGTTCTTTTCCAATCGTAAGAGAAATTGTGAAAGCATGGTGTTTGGTAGGTAGTCGAATATAAGAAAGAACATTAGAGAGAGGATAGGTAGTACCTGTAGCTTCAGCCAATGCCGAGTTTGATGTTGGGGCGTTCCTTGAGGGAAGAGGAATACCGACATGATACTCACGTAGATAGCTGGGTGTGGTCGTAGTTCTTGAGGGTCGTGATGAAGGCATTTCGGGAACTAGAGTTGAATCATGCTGTTTGGTGGGTGGTGAGTCTGTAAGTGAGGGAACAATTGGGGAAGAAGATTCAATGTCGAAATCAGAAGGTTCTTTGTTGGTGAAATGTTCGAGTGGTGACTCTTCAGTGTTTAAAAACCGTGGGATTACATCATTTGTGGACAAATGACGATGCATGGGAGTTGTGTCTGCAGTAGCTGAAGGTGAAAGTGGAAAAATATTTTCATGGAAGATAATATCTCGTGAAACAAGAACTTTGCCACTTGATATATCATAGACTCTATAACCCTTTTGCCCATATGGGTAACCTAAGAAAAGACATCTAGTGGCTCGGGGATCAAATTTCGTGGGACGTTGGTGATGTGTAGAGACAAAGCACAAGCAACCAAAAACTCGTCAATGATTATATGTGGGTTGCTTGTGAGAAATCATTTCAAATGGTGTTTTTCCTTGTAGAAGAGGTGTAGGAGTTCGATTGAGAAGGTAGGTAGCAGTCAAGATGGCATCTCCCCAGAATTTCTTAGGAAGATTATCTTGGAATAACAAGGCTCGAGCTACATTGAGGAGGTGTCGGTGTTTTCGCTCGACAACTCCATTTTGTTGTGGGGTGGAAACATAACTAGTTTGATGGATTATACCCTTACTTGAATAAAAACTTTCCATTGTAAATTCTGATCCATTATCACTTCGGAGAAATTTGACTTTCGAACCAAATTGTGTCTCAATGAGGTTGATGAAATTAGTAATATATGAGCAAGTATCTGATTTTTTATTCATCAAATATGTCCATGTGCAACGAGTGTAGTCATCAACTATAGTAAGAAAATATTGTGCCCCTTGGATGGAAGGAACATGATACCCCCCCCCCCCCCCCCCCAAATGTCGACGTGAATCAATTCAAAGGGTGTTTTAGTCTGAATAGAGCTTAATGTAAATGGAGAGCGAGTTTGTTTCGCTAATGGGCATATTGATCAATCAGAAATATCACAAAAATTAATATCTCTGACAGAACGAGAAAGCAAATGCAATGCCTTATTTGATAGATGTCCAAGACGTTGGTGCCAAAGTTTTGGAGAACAAATCCTTGCGGTGATTGCATTGCATTTGGTTGCTTGTGGAGTATCAAGATAGTAGAGTCCTCCTAGCTCAGTTCCTGTCCCAATCATCTTTCCCGATCGTTGGTCCTGTAGCATACAAGCAGTATCGGTGAACGTGGCGACATATTCGGGGCAATGCACAAGTTTACTAATGGAAATCAAATTCAGCTTGAAGGAAGGAACACACAACACATTTTGTAAAGTGAAATTGGAAAAATGGACACTGCCTATATGTGTGACAGTGGCAGTGGTTCCATTAGCTAGGTGAACGGATCGATTGGTTACACAAGACTTTGTCGTCAACAAATCAGCTGAATGAACCATGTGATCTGTGGCTCCGGTGTCAAGTATCCAACAGACTTTTCTATTAATAATTGAAGCTTGATAAGCCATACCTGAGATATCAGTCATTGCCGATGTACTACCAACATGATTAGCAATCGAATTGGACTTACTCCCATCAAGTAGTGCCATGAGATTTTGGTATTGTTCACCTGTGAGAGTGAATTGTTTAGGAGTTGCTGGTACGTTGGCATCTACGTGATTGACTTTGGAAGAAAAATTCTTCTGTTCTCGCTGTCTTGGTTTATTACTTACGGAATTCGTCTTCTGCAGCTTTCGACAGATATCAATGGTGTGACCCGACCAACCACAATAATCACATTTCAGATGTGCTCGGCATGTCTCGGCAGTGTGTCCAGGTTTGTTACAAGTTTCACATTGAAGATGTGGATGTTTGGGTGTGGGAAACCTCTCTAATCTGTGCATATGGTTTTTCACAACAAAAGCTGATGGTTCGGTCAATGGTGCGCCTCTATTCGGCATTCCTCGCTGCTTTTCTTCTTGAAGGACAAGAGAATGGGCTTTATTGATAGTAGGGAGTGGATCCATAAGCAAAATATGTCCTCGAACTGTGGCATATATTTCATTAAGTCCCATAAGGAATTTCATGGTCTTTTGGTTTTGTTGGAACTATAAAACATCTTTCATAGCACTACATGAGCATTGTGGGAAGCTATATAGTGCATCTCGTTCATCCCACAGCCCTTTAAGTTTGGTATAATAAGTTGCAATAGTCATGTTGTCTTGTTGGCAATTGTATATGGCTTCCTCGACGTGGAGAAGATGGACACTATTGGTACGGGAAAAACGATCTTTCAAGTCGCTCCAAATTTCGCTAGCATCTTCATAATATATCACGCTTGCTGCAATATCTTGTGAGATTGAATTGGAAAGCCATGCCTTTACAAGATTATTATACCGACAAGGCTGTTTGATGGAGCCATTTACGAAGCCTTCTTTATTCTTGATGTTGAGAGCCATGAGCATGGCAAGGCTCCAAGTGCTGTATTTTTCTCGATTTAAGGGTTGTGTGACAAGTGTTAGCCCAGGTTGATCAGAATAATGGAGATAAAGAGAATCATTAGGATTATCAAATTTGTTAGTCTCGTATTTGGCCGACTTTTGGTTTTCATCTTTTCCTGCCATGTGTTCTGGCTAGAAGATGATGAGGAAAATATTGATTGTGAAAAATGGAGGTGAGCCGATGGTGGCTCTGATACCATGTGAAGAGAATAAAATTCTATATTATTGTCTGTTTACATTGGAAAATATATATACAATATAACCTCTAATTTAGATCCTAAATTAACGGATAAATTAACGGATATATACCCTAATACAATATAAATTTCTATATTGAAGAATCCCGATGGAGGCAAGTTAGTGGATTTCCCAGATTTTGTGCAATAATTGATTTAGCCAATCTTAACAACCATAATAAACAAACATCCCTAAATATATACACAGTTGTTGCATTCGAATTAATTACACATTATTATTGTAAATTGTCATTTTATTTGCTTTGAGATGTAATTAATATTTTAAATCACATATTTAACTGTATGCATCTTCCTTCTCAAATCTTTTGATCCACTTTACAAAACAGTCATCTAAATCTAAATATGTCGTGTATAAAAATTTAAAACAATGGCTTTTTTTATCCTTGTTTTACCTTTTTCCATTTTTTAGTTGTCTATGTTGTCATTTTATTTTAATCTGATATATTTGTTTTTTTTTTTGTAACTTTTGTCTTTTTTCCTGATGTGGCAGCAATGTGACGCTTATGTGGCAAAAGCATTACTTTTGTTAGTGTTAGAATAGGCTCCCACAAGCCAGGGCTTTATTGACTCTAATGTAAAATGATATTTTGATAATATTTTACGATTTTATTCAATTATTGCATTATGCTTTATCTATACACATGCAAGTTGTATATATAAAGTCCTTGAACATGCAATAGGTATCATGAGGTTAATTTGTCTCGCAACGTAAGATCATGAAACTCATTAGGAAATGTACAGAAACGTCCAGTACTCGTTTTTCTTTAAAATATACTAGAAATTTTTTTCTCTCTTTTCTTAAAATACTTTCGGCCGAATATACTTATATACACACACACACACACACACACACACACATTGCACCATTTAAAATAAATTCAGTGACAAATTATTTGAAAATCCAAAACGCAGTGCACGACATAAAATCATAAACCGTCAAACCAAACCTAAAACTAGCATTTTCAAAATAGCAAAAACTCTTAAATCCTCTCAAATGCATTAAAATCAAAAAATCTTTAAAGTAATCTTAAATAATAATAATGCGGAAAACTAGAAAATGTCATCGAGTTATGTGCACTATCAGTCCAACTAGTTCAACCATCAAGTCCTCCAACATCATCAAAATCATGCTCACATACATCATTCACATCTAATGAGTCTATTGACTGAGCAAACCTTAACTGTTAAAACAAGTAGTACATATACATTCACATACAACAATAAAAATACTTTTAATAAAATTGCTTTTCATGAATATGCATAAACTTTAAAACTTTTTCCATTCATCGTATCCCTTTTTTCTATCATAAACGTATACATATACATTCCATTTAAGTTGAATTCTGTTCATTAATTGTGACCATCATTTCATCATTCGGTCGATTGATCAATCTAAGCTGTAACCATGGTACCAGGCGGCTAGACAATATTAACCACTTTTCCGTTATGTGCCTTGGCCTATAGTCGGCGGGAAAATTAGCGACACTCTCATCCGTCAACTGAGTATTGGCCTTACATATCATCTTTATTCTTTAGATGAAAATTCGATCGTCGGGCTCCCTTTGGGGCCTTCTCTTATAAACGGACTCCCTCTGGGGTCTCGTTCCTCACGAATCCCCATTCCTTACCATCACAATTAAATAACTTCTTTCAAAACAATTTTCCTTGCTTCCATCACTTTATAAAAATACATGCAATAATATCATTTTCTTCTAAACCAAGCATACAACACATCTTTTAGCATTTATCGTTTTGTGTCATAAATTTCCATAATCTTATAAAATAAACATTTTAACATTCATTACAGCATTCAGGTCACTGCCAAGACGTCTAACATCTTTCAGGTGTAAAATGACCGTTCTGCTCCTGAAACCCTAACTTTCTCAATTTACCCTTATACCTTAAAACGATGACCTTAATCCATCCAAACTTAACATATCACCTTAAAATACAACCATAATCATTTTTTATACGTAAACTTAAGCTCCTCGACTAGATTCTTAGTTCGTTTTAAACCTTGAACCTATTTCATGGTTTTAACACGAATCAACTCGAAACTTAACCAAACTTTACCAAACTTGAATCACAGCTTATTAACACCTAAACATATCCTACGCAACCCAATTCAAACCATTTAAGACCTTCAGAATAGCTCAGAATGCCTACTGAATTTTCTGCACAAATTGATCAAACCCTAGCCCAAGCCAACCTCGAATCCTTCGAACCTAAACCTTAACCATCATGTCCAGACCTTGCTGGGACCAAAACAAAACCCCTTAGACCCTCTCTAGACCAGCCCTACAGCCCATGCAAGCACAGCCCTCAACCCGTGCCCTAACCAGCACCCCTCTAGGACCATCATACAACCCTCTCAGGGCTCCTAGACACAGCCCCTAACCAACGCACGAGCTGTCCCTTTAAGCAAACCAAGTTTGAAATCCTAGCTTGTAAAAAACCCAATTTTCGTTTAGCTTATTTCCTTACTTTTCTAGCCCTTAGCCAAGCCAATATGGACCCTTAAATATGCTGAAAAACATCCCTTCCCATAGCTCTATCATGGCAACCATTTTGTGCATCATAAACGTGAATTTAAAAGTATAAAAACTCAAGTTTTATCATGTATTGCCATAAAAGCGAAAATATAAGAAGAGTATCATATTTCTCATGCGAACATGTATAAACACACATAATATGGTATGAACAATGAGTGAAAGAAGATTAAGGTGTGCCTTTGTCTATTTCACGCATGAAAAACAATCATTGACGCGAAGAACGTCGGCGGAGAGACGGGGGAGAATACCTTGCTGAAATTTCCCTTCAAATTCACGTTAATGGTCCTTTAAAAAAACGTGTGTGTGTGGATGTGCTGATGGAGGAGAAAATCCCTAGGTTTCGAGTGTTTTAAACATGTGGTAGAAGTGTTTTGGGTTTAGGAAACTATATTTTTTTATATAAATAATTGGATAGAAGTCTAGGCTCAATAACCTTATTATAATAGGCCTTTAGGCTAATTATAGTGTATGTAAAATATTTCGTTTAGGAAAGTTTTCGAAAATATTAACCGAGTTCCCAAAAAGTCATTATTTTCGTCAAAAATTGATTATCGATTTAAAATACGATTCGGCATGTAAAAACATATCAAAAAGCCTTATTTTCGAAATTATCATTTAAAATATTGTAACGTCCCGAAAATTTGAAGGTCCACGTGAACCACATGCATGCAAGTTATTAAATTTCTTTGGTATTTTATTAAATTGTTTTAAAGCATTAAATGCATGTTTATTTCATTAATTTGTGTTTAATTATTTTTGTACATTTTATGCATAATTATTGCATGATAGGGATTTATTTCATGTTATTTTATAAGTTCATGTATTAGGGTTTCTAGGTGCATTTCACGCCCGAAAGAGAAGTGGAGACCGGAAAATTTTCACGAAAATTATTTTAATACATGATTAATTTTTATTAATTAAGGTAAGGTGTTTTTAAGGGTATTTTCAAAAATGAGATTTTATTGGGTATTTTTACCCGCAAAATTTTATTTTTAACGGTACGTGACTTTTATCGAATCGGGTGACTTTTTAAGGATTCGGCTAATATTTTCAAAACCTTT
This sequence comes from Primulina tabacum, assembly GCF_025594145.1. NCBI lineage: Eukaryota > Viridiplantae > Streptophyta > Magnoliopsida > Lamiales > Gesneriaceae > Primulina > Primulina tabacum. Next base: position 3,266,926 of record NC_134566.1, read on the forward strand.
CAACACGAAATATTTTTCGGGAGTGTGTTTGGATTCAATGGACCTACTTTTAAATTTATTGGGCTTGAGTATTTTTTTTAAGCTCTTAATTAACAAATAAGGTCCATTAATTAAGTTTTAACTATTTAAATAATACTATTTTACACTAAACTCATTTAACCTAATCCACACACTCCAACCAGCCGCCCACCCCCTCCAATCAATCACCCTCTTCGTGAGTGCTTCAGCAAGGTTGTTTCGGTTCTTTTTCTTCCAGCTCAAGCGCTTCTACACGTCTCGGGTTTTCCTTCGAGCAATTGTGCGCCAAAAACCCACCAGGCACGCATCGTATCATTTCTTTCTCATCACACTCGTTTTATTTAATGATGTATGGGTTTTATGCATAAACGTTTCGATCTTATCTGGTGTATGAAAGATTTCGAGTTTTACGTGTTTTCCTTGAATTCATGTTGGTTGTTCATGTTTTACTGTCTTTCCGTGCACAAATTATGATATTTTAAATGATTATGCATCATATTTACGATTTTTACGTTATTATGATAATTATGATACATGCTTGGTTTAAAGAAAAATTGCGTACACGCATGCTTTTATTTAAGTACTGATGAATATGATGACACGTTTTGAAGGAAGTGATTTAGTTGTGACTAACACGATGACACGATGATATGATTGGAGATGTCGTGAGGGAAAAGGCCCCAGAGGGAGCCCGTTTACGGGAGAAGGCCCCAGAGAGAACCCGACGATCGTATTTCCATTGACATGATATGATGATATGATAGGTCCGGGCTCAGTTGACGGGTGAGAGTGTCGCTGATGTCCCCCGTCGCACGGTACCGTGGTTACACGTCGATGGATCCATCGACTGATATAATGACATGATGATACGAAAGTCACAGCTAATGAACGGAATTCAAATTAATATTTTAACACGTATATGCTGATACGATGATACATGCTATTACCATGTTTTGACATGTCACGGTTACACATACGATATGATAAAATGATGAGACATGTTTTGACACGTTATGATTTTACACGACTTGCTTATGTTCATGTTTAAACTCATGAAATGTATGTTGATTATGCTATTTTTCACTGCTGTATGCTACATGTATGTACTTGTTATTACTGGTACAGGTGTGTTGAGTCTTTAGACTCACTAGGCGTGTGTGATGCAGGTGAGCATTTTGATCAGGGGACCGGAGGTGCCGAAGACTGAGTAGGCAGGCGGGATGTGCGGTGACACGACCCGAGGACCATTATTTTTCCGCATATTGATTCATGTTTTTTGAGAGGGGTTACACATTTTTATATGTTGATGATATTACGATTTTTATACATTTACGTTTACGTTGATTTTGGATGACGTTAGTTATTTTTAAACTGCGTCATTATTGTTGGCAAATAAATACGATTATTTTAAATGTTATTTTGTAATTGCGAGCTTTTAAAAAAAATATTTCCGGACTTTTAAAACGGTAGACGTTTCAATTATACCATATATTAAATAATTAAAAATAATCATTTAATAAAAATATTTTCTTTTTATGGTCCCCGATCTTCGTTCCTCGATCGTGTCTTGAATAACTCTTAGAACACAGTTTTATACATTGTAATATAAAATCATATTTTAAACATGTAAGCATGCCTACTGTATTTAATTAATGTAATTAAAATAATTCAATTAGTCATTTTTTATTTTTTCTAGATTTGCATGCAGTTGGATTACGTTATTCTAAACAGGTTCTTTGTCGAATCAGCCGCCTAAAATAAGAATAAAGGTCGCTTGAGCTTGAGACTAGCATCTGCGATGGAAACTTCATGTTTCATTGGCAAGAGCATGGCGATGTGTTGGAACATTTTATGTTTGCAATCTTGATTTTGATGTTAACAAAACTTGTTATTGTTTTTCTAACATATTTACTCACGTGTGAAGTTACAAACACAATAAGGAAACTCAAACTAAATGAGCTAAACTAGTTGATACGAATCCTCGTACGAATGAAAGGCAAGCACGAATATATAAATCGCACCCTCAATTCAATAACAAACAAGGAACGATTATTTTGTCCCGATCTTTTGAAACAAGTAACGATTTTGTGATATTCACCTCTAAGCGATTATAACTTAGCAACAAATATCAACGATAAAACAATTGAATTTCAAACGAACCTTCAATGAACTTGTTTTGACAATCCGTGCGAAGAACAATCGACAAACGCCACAAAGATGAAAATCTTTGATAAGTTTGATTTGGTTTTCTTCTTGTGAAGAACAAAGCTAAAAGCTTTGAAAATTGAGAGAACTCAATGTATTTGATATCAATCTTCAATAATCTCGTTTTTGGTCATTACAATGCATTATATAATTAATAAAACCCATAAAAAGTAGTGTAGAAAGCATTAAAGAAGATAACTAGCAACTTTGACACGGAAGTTGACAATAGACTGCGGGTGCGCTGCATACTGGACCGGGGGTGCGGTGCCTCTTCGGCGAAGTTCGGATGCAAAGGACCGCGGGTGCGGTCCTTTTAGGAGCGCGGTTGCGCTCGCCTTCGGACCGCGGGTGCGGTATAGCTTCGGCAACATTCTCTTAAATTTGATTATTATGGACCGCGGGTGCAGTCCCTGAACTGGCGCGGGTGCGCTCCACCTCCGGCAATTGCACTTGAATAACATTCCAAAAACCTCCAATATTATTTCCATGATTCCCAACCTCCTCTAATTTAGACATCCAACTTGTAGGACTTCCTTGATAGCTCATCATGAGTCCTTGAAGTGCATCTTTAAACTTCTTACTTCGTCCCCTCGTTATAGATCCTTCGGGCAACTCCAACGACTCCCATGCTTTCTTTGGTGCTTGATCAACTACATTTGCATCACTAGTCCAAACTGAAACTGATCCGAGCTAAACGAGTCCGAACTGAAACTGATCCGAGCTAAATTGAAACTGAATTTAGCCAAACTGAATTTCTGGCTAGATTCTGTGTTATGATGATATCTCTCAGCTGGATGATTCAAATGACAATCCGTCAACTTGATTGATCAGAAAACTAAATTTGGGACAAGTCGTATCTCACATCCATGGGGCAAAATCGGAAATCCATCTATGATAAACTGAAGCAGTTCAATGGACCAGTTAAGCTGATATGCAGCAATCAGTTGATCTTGAGCAGCTGCGATATTTTGGACATATCTATCACCTCGGTTATTGGAATAAAACGATTCAATATGCATTGGAAAGATAATATGATGACCTACAAATCATCTTCAGAAGTCAAAGTCTGAATCAAAGTTCAAGATGGTTATAAATGACGATGACTCTACTGGTTCTACACAAACTGAAATCAGCAAGGCTGATTCAGCGCACCAACTGAATCCCAAACCATCTGACTAGTTATACACCGATCAGTTCGATACTTACCAGTTAAAACTTTTCCACATCATCAGTTGGTGGTACTTTCCATGTCATCAGTTCGCGGGCCAAATTATATCAGTTCAGAAACATTTTAGAAATCTCTTTAACGGCCATGTTTTTTTGTCTAACGGCTATATCAATTTTAGGGTCTTTATTTGGAGTAATAATGGCGTGTCTTTATTTATTTCATTTAAATATCATTTCAAATGTTTTAAAGATGCTTTGTTGAAGAATTTTATGTGTTCTTTATCAAAATATTGCATATCAAGTGTTTGATAAAATTCTTCAACCAAAATATTTTTACTCATTCAACTTGTATAATCGGTTTTTACGAAGGATTATTTTGACTGTCTTCTGCTTGGTTTGAAAATCAAACTCAATTTAATTATCGGTGTTCGATTTTTCAAGAATCGAGCTATTACAGCTCAACGATTATCCCCAAATCGATTCTATCGAGATGTCTATTCATACATATGTGTGATCATATGCTGATAGACTGAATAACCCTCCCTCGGACTGTCTAAGTGGTTTTCAATTATCTACTTGAATAATCCATTGTTGGGTTATACGTACTAGCATACACTTTGATCTGTTTACCGATTTCATTGAGGGTCATCAGATGGAGAGGTTGAGTGTATGTTCGAAATATGTAGGAGCAAATGCATTATAGTCGAGGATTCATCGTTTGCCTATGGGTGAAGGTATCCTATGTGATCTGATGAGTTAATAGTTCAAGAGTCTCTGGCCAGAGCAAGAAATATGATTTAGGAAAAAGTGTTTTTCTAGTTGCACATATCATGTCACTATTAGTACTCAAAGATAAATCACATCGTTATCGAATTCATATGCAACTCTCAATATACCAACGGTTGCAGATTCGATCGAGATATATGTGTTGAAGGGACCATACTGTATGCTAACCATGACTGAAGGTTCTTGCATACACTATAGTGATATCTAGAGGATCATGAGTCGATGCTACTAGATGTTCTTACCATAATCCGATAGGTGCAATCAGAAATAAATTCTAACATTCTTGATCAATGAGTTGACGAAAAGAATGAGGCTAATTAGGTTAAGTCCGAATAATAATAAATGTTATTTTCAACCACATGGAGATGTGAATAGAGGGCTAGCTGTATCTCTGAATCATTGAGGGTCACACAAGCATCGGATTATGTTCTCCCGTTGAGAAATTCAAAGTTCAAGGAGTTGAATTTGACGACTATAGTTTGATGGAGATCAAGTAGGATGCTTATAAATGAGTTTATAAGTTTATTCCATAGGATAGAAGAAATGGAAGTTAGCTTAATTGCTAATTAAAGAAGGAGAGTAGAACTGTCTGTTTTAGTGAAGGAGTTCACTAAACTAGCAGCTGCCGATGATAAGTGAAAATTTTGATCTTCGAAATTTTCGATTTTCATTATATGAACAAAACAAGTATCCTTGATATATCGACGCTATCGGATTGTCGATTGGGGTTATAATGAGTTCGGATCATTTTTTTAGTGAATAAAAATTTATTGATTAAATGATGATACTAGTAGTAATTACTCCTAATATGTACAAATTCTCATAAAAATGTTCTAGAGGAGTCTAAAATAATTAACTAATGATTTAATTATATAAATTAAATAATGGTTATTTAATTTAGTTAATATTCTATGCATGTATTAATTGAGCATGTATAAATGTATTAATATTTATATATATACATTTTATATGGAGATATAATTATGTGTATATATTATTTATATATTATGTATTATCATAAGTTGATAAATATTTAATATAATCAAAATTTGATAAATATATGATAATTTTATTATAATGAAATAATAGAGTCAGATACGGATTAGGAATCCTTGTGGGAAAGGGACACCTGAAGGGATCATGAATCATACTATATAAATATGTCATAATAAACAAGAGAATTTTTGTTCACCAAAATACACAAAAATTCTCCCCAAATTCAAAGAAAACTCTTGGCCACTTCACAATAATTTGGTGAAAAATTTTGATCAATTGTTTTCTTCCACTTCGCGCTTCTGCCGCTGTACCGACTCTGGATTTTAGAAATTCGGACTTTACATTCTCAACACACAAATCGTTTGAGATTTCTAGTGCAATCCGAACGAGGAACACAGTCTCCGATCATGGACCAGATTTCTAGATTTGACTATCAATCAGAAGGAGATCCGTTCGTAGAGATTTACAATAAGGACTATCTCCGCTTAAAATGCAGAAAAGTTTAGAGTCCAATGTTCAATACGTGAAGACATAATACTAAACACCCTCTGAATGGTTTAACAAAATTTTAAATTTCCGTTGTGCCTTGACTGCGAGAAAATGGTGCCTCAACAGTGGTATTAGTGCTAGGTTTATTCTCGTTCGTATGTTTAATTCAAAACCGTCTCGAGTCTATTATTTTAACCGCTAAGAATTTTTCAGGAGATCGCAGCCCATTAAAAATGTTTTCAGAAATAAACAAAAAAAAAATTTGCACGCTGCTTAGAATAGTTCTGAGAAGTGCACGGACGCGTGCAGCGCTGCCCGCGGGCACTAGCTGGACGAAACTGCCCAAAAAATTATTCAAAAAAAATTTCTTTTTAGGAGGCCGGGCAGGCGGCTACCTGAGATGGCCTTGGGCAGCCTAGTCCAATATGGACTCGAAAAGTTCTTGCCCGATGTGATTTTCAAAATTTGGGGCTAAATTGATATTTTATGAAAATACTGATCAATTTACCCTTGGAATATATTTTGATAAAATTATTTTCTTACAAAATAAATAATTGAAATTAGATTTTAATTATTTATGGTAAAAGATATCTTACAAGAAATTTAATTGTTTGACTTAAATAAAAGTGTTTATTTAATTTGAGGGCGGTTAATGATAATTTACAAGATATATGATTTGTAGATAATATGTGATATTATCAAAGTAATATACTATTTGATATTACATGGTAAAAGGATGATCGAGAGCCATGACCAATTTTCTAGTTATATTTAGGATATTTTACATTTTGTATTTTTATTATTGGATAATTAAAAGTTGACCTGATTTATGGTCTGTTCCCAGCCCTAAATTATTATCCCAATGTACCATAGATATTTGATGTAAATAAGAGATTTAGTGGGAGGTTAAGATTTGAAAATGGTGGGCCCTGATCCTCGAAATGATTTTTGAAGATCGAATACATGTAAAATATTATAAGCTTATATAAAATTGCGTTTACATTCCTGCATTTACCTAAGTTCTATTCATGGATCCGTATATGGCTCGTATGGATCAATTAGCTCTCGGTTATCGATCATCCTTTATTATTTATGATGTATGTGATATATTATAAATAATCAACATGTATGTTATTATTAAAATAATAACAAGGGTTGCATGAATCTGACAAGCATACAAACAAACGTGACACAAGTTTTTAAAATTAATAATGATACAAATTTTTAAAAATAAAATCCCTTATTTTGGATAAGATCCAAATTTAAATCAAGTCCATTAAAAAATTAAAAGAAAGTTTAATATTTCTTTGCCTTCCATCGACGGTGGTTGCATAATGAACGATACCTGTGGTTAGTGTCTGGCTCATAAAATTGGAGAGGCCTAAATGCTGGAAAGCTCCGACTTCCACTGACATATATAATGTGAACTACATGAAACTCCCATGACTTCGGCTCATAAAATTGGAGGATCTCATGGCGACCGTCCACTAAGGTTCGACATTGATGGGTCGGGCTCGACATGTGAAGAGAAAGAGGATTATATTATGGGACCCTCCTCAAACGTGAGACAAACATTACGCAATGGTTGCAAGCAGTTACAATTGGGCTCTAGCTTTTGGAAATTGTGATTGAATGATATTATTCGAGATCGTGATTTAGCAATTGGGTCTTGCGTACTCATTAAGAAAATTGGATTTCCGTTTTCATGAGAGGATTGTGAAAATGTCAAACTAGTGGGAGGTAATTCGTAAAAACAAATGTCCATATTTTACATCTTACAAAATATTTTAAAATAGTCAGTGACGTTTAATCTATTTTCTATTTTAGTATATTTGCTATGTCGTCTCAAAACCCACTATCTGTTATACTCGACCAAACAAGCTAATCGGACCAAACTATCTTGATTGGCTGAGGAATTTAAAAATTATTTTAAATTCTGGAATATAACATATGTGTTGAAGAAAGCTCTTCCTAAAGTGGCTAAAGCTGATGCCACTACAGAAGAGCTACCTAAACTTGATAAATGGTGGGACAACGATTCGCAAGCTAAGAGCTATATGTTAGCTTCTATGTCAAACGAGCTGCAGAGGCAGTTTGAGGAAGCTGTGAATGCTGCTGACATTTACGGCCACCTACAAGAGTTGTATGATGAACAAACCGTCCGCTGAGGCACGTTACTGTCAAAGAACTCATGACATCACGCCTGACAAAGGGGTCTTGGTCCATGAGCATAGCGTGAGGATGATTGGGCTCATTGAAAAGTTAGTGGGCTTGGACTTTGTTATCCATAATCAATTGTCCACAGACATTCTACTGTTGCCGATGTCAACCTCGTTTGATGGGCTTGTGGTGAACTTCAATATGAACAAGTTGGAGGTCAGCTTTTAAGAGTTGGTCAATATGCTGACTAGTTATGAAGCCAGTATTAAGAAGGAAAAGCATGTTTTCTTTGTGTACTCTTCACCTGGAGCCAAGAAAGGGCCAAAAGGGAAGGGTAAGAAGCGTTCTCGTCCTCCCAAGGAAAACAAACCCAACAAGAAGCAAGCTACAATAACTTCTAAAGGGCCCGAAAAACCTGACAAACGATAACAATGACGACAAACAAAAGAAAGCAATATAGTCTAAACCAAGCACATTTGTGGCACGCTAGGCTAGGACATATTTCCTAAAGACGGATATACAAGCTAGTGGGAGAGGGCATGTTTAACTCGTCAATCATAAACTCTCTAGAGATATATGAGTCCTGTCTGAAAAGAAAGATTACCAAGGCCCCTTTCCTAGGGAAAGTGGAACATGTACACGATCTGTTGGACATAATCCATACAAATGTGTGTGGCCCGCTAAGTGTTAGCACAAAATATGGCCAATCTTACTTCATTACTTTTACTGATGACCATTCGAGGTATGTGTATGTGTATTTAATTAAATACAAGTCTGAAGCATTTGAAAAGTTCAAAGAATTCAGAGCTGAAATAAAGAAACAGTTAGAAAATAGTGTTAAAAACTTCGATCTGATCAGGGTGGAGAATACATGAGTACTGATTTTCAAGATACCTTAAAGAGAACTCATTCTCTCACAGTGGACTCCGTCTGCCACACCCTAGTTGAATGGTGTGTTAGAACGTCGTAATCAGACATTGATGGACATTGTTCGATCTATGATGAGATTCACTGAATTGCCGTCATCCCTTTGAGGATTTGCGCTTGAAATACAAAGTTGTTGAACTAAGTCCACACAAAGATAGTTGATAAAACTCCATATGATATATGAATGGGAAAGTCACCCAAATATTCTTTCTTAAGAATACGAGAGTGTCCTGCTTACTTGAAGAAGGTAGTAAAAGACAAATTGGACAGTAGAACCAATTTGTGCTATTTAGTGGGGTATCCAAAGAACTCTATTGGATATTACTTCTATGATCCAAATGAAATAAAGGTGTTTGTTTCAAGGAATGTCAACTTCTTTAGAAAATGTGTTTCTATTGGATAGAAAAAGCGAGATGATAGAATTCGATGAGATTTTGGAACCACCCACTACACAAATAATAGAACCCACACCCCAGCAGGCAATCCAAGAAACACAAGTTCCTAAGATATCCGAAAGGGTCTCAAGGCCGCCTAACAAGATGAGCCTGCTTTTTGAAGAGGGATAAGGTGAGATCATTCCTAGATGTGATCAAAGAAACTTCAATGAAGCATTGTATGATGCTGATTCATCTAAATGGCATGCAGTCCGAGATAGATTCCATGTATTCGAACCAAGTATGGTACTTAGTAAATCCACCTGAGGGAATTGTTCCCATATGATGTAAAAGGATTTACAAAGGAAAACACGGGGTGGATGGGAAGGTGGTGACCTTCAAGGCAAGATTGGTAGCAAAAAAATGTACTCAAAGACAATGTGTTGACTATGAGGAAACCTTTTCTGATGTCAGATTGTTCAAACCTATTAGGATACTGCTGGCCATAGCTGCAAGGTACGACTATGAAATATGACAAATGGATGTGAAGACAACGTTCCTTAATGGGGATATTAAGGAAGAGATTTACATGTCTCAACCTGAAGGACTCACATCGGTAGGAATTGATGATTAAATATGCAAACTTTAGCATAACATCTACCGTTTTAAAAGTGCAGAAATATTTTTTTTTAAAAGCTCGTATTTACAAAATAACATTTAAAATAGTCGTATTTATTTGATAATAAAATATCGCAGTTTAAAAATAATCAACATCATCCAACGTAAACATCAACGACTAAAAATCGTAATACCAAAATCGCATAAAAATATTTAACTCCTCTCAAAACTCATAAACCAAATGCAGAAAAACATGCGGTCCTCGGGTCATGTCACCGCACCAGAGCTGCCTACTCAGAGTTCAGCACCTTCAGTCTCCTCAGCATCAAGCTCACATGCATCACACACACCTAATGAATCTAAAGACTCAACACACATGTATCAGGAATAACAAGTACATATACGGGCACACAGCAGTGAAAAATATCATACTCAACATAACTTTCATGAACTTAAAAACATGAACATAAACGTGTCGTGTAAAATCATAACGTGTCAAATCATGTCATCTCATTTCATCATAAACGTATAAATTTTATTTTTAATTGAATTCGGTTCATTAGTTATGACTTTCGTATCAGCTCTATCGTATAAGCTCTATTCGATGGATCCATCTATAAAACTGTGGTACCCGGCGGCGGGGACATTAGCGACACCATTACCCGTCCACTGAGCCTTGGCCTCAGCTCATCATATCTCATGTCATCGTATACATATACAACGTCAGTCACAACCAACTCCACTCCTTCAAAAATATCTTCATATTCATCACTTAAAAAAAACATGCATGTACGTAGCTTTTTCCTTAAAACCAAGCATGTACCGTATTTACCATAATTTCATAAAAACCATAACGCGATGCATGAACATTTAAAATATCATAAATTTGTGCTCAGGGCGCTGCCATGACCAACATCTCACCCCGGGTGCAAAATGACCATTTTGCCCCTGGAAACCCAAAAATTAACCATTTTACCATTTTGCCCCTGGAAACCCAAAAATTAACCATTTTATCCCTGGACCTCTAAAATTTACCCGAAGCTTAACAAACACCTTAAAATGTTCCAAAACGTATTTAAAATCATTCTTAGACGTAAACTCGAGCCAAATTCAGAACTTAACCGATTCGTTTTAAAACTTTGACCGGGGTCCCGGTTTTAACCCAAATCGAACTGAAACTTAACCAAAAATTTCCCAACTTTTTACCACACCTTATAAACTCTTAAAAGACCTTAATTTCCCCAAAACCAGCCCTTCAGGCCTTCGAACAAACATTGCACAACAGCTGGAAAAATCCAGCAGAACACTCCTCAACCCTAATCGAGACAATGACACGTGATCACCCCCCCTTACACCAAAGCTGATGGTTCCAGCCACGAACCAACCTACTAGGGACCAAGACCAGACCCTAATGGACCTACCAGAACCAAGCCACCGGCCACATGCACGCTCCTAACAGCTAGGAACCGAGAATCAACAACAAGCCTCCTACCGAGACCAACGCGGCTCTACCTGGCCCGATCGATTGTCCCGTCACTCCAACTTGGTTCGAGCCATTCCAGACCCCAACTCAGACCCACCAGGGTCTGGTCCAGGGCTGGAGAAGGCCCTCACACAGTTGGTGTAGCAGGAAAACATGGATCGAACCCCCTCACATCTCACACCCGATCGGCCCCCACCCCTTTTACATCAAAACTCGACCGAGCTGCACACACCAGACTTAAACCTTAACAAACACGATCTGAGCAGCCCCTTGCACCAAAACCAGAAAACGTGAGTACCAATCAAAGGATAGCATGAACACATGAAAACCGAACACATATTTCAAGTACAGGACATGATCGAAAGTTTTGCATGCATAAATACATATATGTCAGTAACATAACGTGAATTATGCGAGAAAGATGTTACAAAGTGTGCCTTAGATGATTGATGAACAAGAACGAGGCGAGGGAGACGCCGGAATGATTTTTCCTTTGAAGAAGTGGTGTGGCCGATGAAACCTTCAGCTGGGGGGCTGGAAAATGGTGAAAACGAGGGAGGGAATTCTGAATGGGGTGTCGGCTGGTTTTGGGTACAATTAGGTTTAGTTTAGGGTTAATTACTTAATATTTAAATGATTAATAATTCAATTAATGGGCCCTAATTTGAAAATTTAAATTTAAAAAGGATTTTAATCCCAACAAGATTAAAATTAGGTCCATTAAATCTAAACACACTCCCGAAAAATATTTCGTGTTGAAAAGTTTTTGAAAATATTAGTCGAACTCTTAAAAAGTCTCCCGATTCGATAAAATTTACGTACCGTTAAAAATAAAATTTTGCGGGTAAAAAAACCCAATAAAATCACACTTTCAAAAAATACACTTAAACACATCTTAAAATAATTAATAAAAATTATTTATGTAATAAAATAATTTTTCTGAAAATTCCCCGGTCTTCGTTCCTCGTTCGAGCGTGAAATGCATCTAGAAACCTTAATGCATGAACTTTTAAAATTTCATGGATTAAATCATATCATGCATGAATAATGCATAAAATGCATAAAAATAATTAAACACATAAATTAAAAAATAGAATACTGGATTACATGCATTCAGGTTACGTAAATTAAATTCCTGAACTTTACATTTAGAGATCCATTTATGTACTCAAACAGGCATCAAGGAGATAGAACCTCATATTCGACAACACTGTCAAAGTGTTTGATTTTGTCAAGAATCCTGAGGAACCTTGTGTATACAAGAAGGTTCGTGGGAGTATAGTGACATTTCTGGTACTTTACGTTGATGACATACTACTCATTGGGAATGATGTAGGGATTTCACAGTCAATTAAAGTATGGTTAGCTGGTAAATTCTCCATGAAGGATACGGGTGAAGAATCATATGCATTAAAAATACAGATATATAAGGATAGATAAAAGAGGATGATAGGGCTCACCCAATCCACATATGTTGATACCATATTGAGGAGATTCTCTGTGGAGAAGTCCAAGAGAAGATATCTCTCAATGTCTCATGGTCTGACTCTATCCAAGTCTATGTGCCCTAAGACTGATGAAGAGATAGAAACCATGAGCTGCATTCCGAACTCATATATCCCGATCGAATATGCATTCATTGGTACATCGAGAGTTACATATGAATTCGATAACAATGTGATTTATCTTTGAGTACTAATAGTAACATGATATGTGCAACTAGGAAACACATTTTTCTAAAGCTTTTTGGTAAGAATAATTATAATTTATAGTAATTAATATGACGATGAATACTTTTTGAGTAGCTATTGCCTACAATTTTTAGTTAAATAATGATTTTATTATTAAAAATAATTTTATTTCATTCATTTTTATATCTTTTGTTACTAAATATTAGAATACAATAAAACTATCATTCTATTCTCATCTTACTAAATTTTCAAAATTGATTTCATTGATTATTTCATTTTAATATATAATCATGACCTAAAAATCTAAATTAATATCTTTTAAGTTTTAAACTCCACAATACCCTTTAATAAGCATCCATTCTCTCACATTGAATCCCTCACTTAGTTTTTTTTCCCTTTCGGATGATTTTTTATATTTTCCTAGTGATGATGATGTGTCCTTTATTACGTAAACACTCCAAAGAAGAAAATGATTAAAATTAAAAGTAAATTGCCAACAAAGTCATTAGGAAAAATACAAATCAATATTGACAATCTAACAAACCAGGAATCTCTGAGATATAAACATGTGATGAAAATTAGTAGTTTTCCCTTAAAATCAAGAAACAGTGTGATAAAAAAAATATTTACAATAATATAATTTTACTTTTTTATCGCTTAGAATTAATTTATGATGAATAATAAATTATTTTTTGTGTGTCGCCCACATGATATCTTCAGAGGATTCATTGGTATATCATCAATGAATTTATTTATAAAATTATTAAAAAGTAAATTTAAATGGAACTACTATCAGTTTTCGTTATTTTTAATTTAAGATTATTACGTGGAAAATAATTTGAATTAATTATTACGTGCAATATTCTCCCTCGTATCGTCACCATTTATATTGCTATATCATAAAAGAACAAACGAAGACACTAATTTATACATATTTCATAATTGTTAATGCATATGTTATTCATACATATCTTAATATATTCAAAATATATGTAACTGTGATAAATATACATATATATATATATATATATATGTATGTTAGAATACGACATCATATGAATATATGTGTTATATCATGGTATTTGTTCGTACACGTATTCTCAGTTCCAATTGTATTGTTACGTAATACTAATATGGTAAACTGTGATAAATATACATATACGTATGTATCATCATGGTCTAGTTATTTAGTGTATGTACAGTACGGTTTCATTAAAATATAGTAGCAATTTGAGTTTCTTGACACTCACAATAACAAAAATATTGCAAGAATGTTACCATCCTAAAAACTGAATTCATCAACTGCAAAAATCAATTTTCCAACCTTGGAATTAAGGTCTAACCTGAAGTGAAGGGCTGGCTGTAAGAATCAATGGAGGGAGAAGAAGAAGAACGTTTATGGTGAGGGTGAAGGAAAAAACAGGAAAGTTTTGCTTAATGAAAAGTTTAATACAAAAAATTTAAAACAAAGTCTTAATGTACAATTTAATTATAACGAGGAACTAGACGATGTTGTTTACCCAAAAAATAATGACATTTACGTATCATCGTTTAAAAGGAGGAAAAAAATCACAATAATCCTACAATTTAGCTGTCGTTAGGTATGATGTATTTTATGATAAAAAAGAAAGTATTATGTATTTTATTTTTACATCAGTCCAAACTTATTCTGAGATAGATAAATTATATTTTAATGCATATGATGTTTGTAAAATTGTATAGTTTCTTTTTATTTGATTTAATTTTTTTTATATGATATGATCGTTAAATTTTAGATAAGATTCAAAAAAAAATATAGATTTGAGTATCCATAAATTTACGATAACAAAATATTTTTCTCGAATAACGAGTATTAAATAAAATAAAAGTAAATCTGATATTGAAATAAAAAGGATGACAATGACATTAAAAATTTGGACAAAAACTTGTGTGAGACGGTCTAACGGATCGTATTTTGTGAGAGGAATCTCTTATTTGGGTCATCCATGAAAAAAAAATTACTTTTTATTATGAATATCGGTAAGATTGATCCGTCTCACAGATAAAGATTCGTGAGACCGTCTCACAAAAAACCTTCTCTAAAATTTGTTTGTAGTGTGAACAAAGTTTGATAATCTTGCAATTAAGAAAAATTAAAGTAACTTTACCTGAATTAGATGAAACGATTTTACGCTTCCTAAAAATATTATTTCAACCACAAAACTTTATATTCCGTATTTGTTTTGAAATAAAGTTCAAAAAGGCCAATGAAATTATGTCATGAATGAGCCAAAGTTTTCACCGAGAACCAAAATTCAAAATCAAAATGAATAAAAAAAAATGACATTTGCTAAAGCTAAAGATACAAATTATTTTATTTTATATAAAAAAAGAAAGAAACTCGTTAATATGCTTCTTCTGGAAAAGTCCTTTGACATCATATCACGAATTCCAAAGCTATTGGTTCTTTCTCTACCTTATCTTCTATTTAAAAATTTAAAACCCCATTACACGCAATTAAACATTTTTTTTAAATTAATTTCATTTTTGATTATTATTTTTAATATATATATATATTTTTTTCCAAAATTAAATTGGTAAATTATACAATACATACAGACACAAGGCACCGATGAAATTTGGTAAAATACAAAAAGAAACCATTTGAACTTATCGGCAAAGAAACAAACGGAACGATTTTTTGAAAAGAGAAAAGAAAAGCATTGGGGGGAAGCCATTAAATGAAGAATTGAAGAGCTTGAAAAATTCCGCAGAACCGAACAAAGTGAGCATTTAACAATGGTGGTTGAGTTTCACCGAACATTTTAGGGTTTCATTTCTTTATGGTTGACCCGGCCCGGTTTATGATACCATTGTCGCTTATATATAATAATCAAATATTTTCTTTTTTTTAAAAAAAAAAATCTAATGCTATAATAAATGTGGGCTTGGTGAAGAGGTCGCTTTCTTTGGATTTTGGATTTTCGATTTTCTATAAAGTGCAGTACTGGGACTGGAATATATTTTCAGTGGTGGAGACCTTTGATGTATTTGTTGTTGTTGTGGATGCAAGTTGCAAGATTTGAAGCAAGATCATTTATATCTTCCCTTAATTAGATACAAATTGCTGTTATTTCCTTATATGTACTAAGTTTGTTCTACTGTCTCCTTTCTTTTTCTGTAAATTCATTGTCCTGAATCAAGAATCAATGGTTGAGGGAGGAGGAGGAGGAGGAGCGCCTCTTGCTGAGCACGATCGGCACTCTTCTGACCGAAATGGTGGGGCGGAAGTTGTGGATATGGAGGCGGAGGTTGGGGAAATCTCTGGTGGTGGTGGTGGTGGTGCTATGCAAGTGGAGGAAGAGGGGATGGTGATGGGGAGGAGAGATTTTTGGTTTGAAAGGGAACAAGAAAACACCCTTCTAGACATGAACGACGCTTCTGTTTTGTTCGGTGATTTCCCCTCTCTACCGGAGTTGCCTTGCATGTCTTCGTCTTCGTCGTCTTCCACCGCCCCATCGGCGGCGCAGACAATAGCGGCGACGCCCTCGTCTTCCTCCGCCGCTTCCTCGTCGCCCGAGGCCTCGTGGGCACCGCCCAAGAGGAGGAGGGACCAGACTGAAGCGGGTTACGCCGTCGTGTCATCCTCCACCACCGGAACTGATATTGCGCCTCGGCTGTCTGATCTTGACAGTATGCTCGACTCCGATTGCGTCGATATGATGGAGGATTTGGGGTACATGGATTTGATTGACGGCAATGACATATGGGACCCATCTTCACTGTTCGATAACCAAGAAATCATTCCAGGCCAAGAGGCGCCGCCGCCGCAGAAAACCCAATGCCAAGAAGAGAACGATGGGTTCAGTTTCCTACGAGGGAACAAGGAGCTCTCCATGATTTTTCTCGATTGGTTGAAGCAAAACAAAGATCGCATCTCCGCAGAGGATGTGAGGAAAATAAAACTCAACCGATCCACCATTGAGAATGCTTCAAAGCGATTGGGTAGAACTAAAGAAGGCATGAAACGTCTTCTGAAATTGATTCTTGAATGGGTGGAGCACTACCAGCTTCAAAAGAATGGAGGCCGCCGCCCTCAATCTCAGTTTCAGTGTCAAGAAAACCCCGTTGTTAATCCAACCCGTATCTCTAACTCCAATTTCAGTTACACTAATGTCGTCTCTCCTGATAACTCTAACCCACATTGCTTTCCCACGACTCCGTGTATGATTCCTGTACCAACCCCTCATGTTCTTGAATCTCCCACCCTGGTGGCAACGCCGCCAGGTCTTCCTCCTCTGGCAGTTGGGTACTGCAATATCGGTGGTGCAACTTATTCGAACCCGCCACTTCCAGTCCCCTCTGCATACCAACATCATCAGCAAGTGATGAATATTATGCCTTGTACACCATCCTCAGAATACCAGATGATGAACAATGATCAAGCCTGGACTCCAACCCCTTATACCATGTCCATGTCACCACAGTTTAGCCATTCTACGGATAATAGTCATCCTGTTTCATCGTATCAGCAAGTTTTCGTTGGGAATCCATATCAGACTTCTGCTCCAAATGGGGAGACATTGGTTAGGTCAGGCTGTTCTGCTACTAAAGAGGCTCGAAAGAACAGAATGGCTCGGCAAAAACGGCTCTACTCAAACCATCACCGACACAGTAATCATAAAAATCAAATAGATTGTTCACATCCTGTGGGTGATCCAGTTAGTTCTCCGGAAGACTGGATGTATTCGCCTGTTGTTGATCTTACATCGACTCCTCCGCCAGAGAGCGTGCCAATTCCATCGGTTGATGCCTCCGAAGATCAAGTTAATGGAGGCTCGATGCAACTGCAGGATTTTCGAGGGGAATCATATTCACATCAACGCCAAAATGTACTTGGTTTTTGTCTGAATTTTGAATTCAGAGTTTAAACTATAATTAACATTTCTGTTCGATTTTTGTCTGCAGGGTTGTTTGAAGACGGAGAGGAACTTGAAGTTTTTGATGCAGAAAGTCTTGAAGCAAAGTGATGTTGGTAATCTAGGACGGATTGTGTTGCCAAAAGTAATTTTCCTGTCTTAGCTAAATCTTGCTGTGATTGCATTAAATTAGTTGCAATTAGGATTTTCATAAAATTACATATAAGAAAGAACCTATTAGATTGTGTCTATCAAGTTGAATTAATTAGCAATATCCATTGCCATCAGAAGGAAGCTGAAAACCATCTCCCTGAACTCGAGACCAGGGACGGAGTCACAATTGCCATGGAAGATATTGGAGCTTCTCGGGTCTGGAATATGCGATATAGGTACAGCTGCATTTATATTTTCATAGCAATCACATGTTTACGACTTGGAACTTTATTGAATTTGATTATGTCTTGGGTGTTTCAGGTTTTGGCCAAACAACAAGAGTAGAATGTACCTTCTTGAGAACACTGGTAGTATATGGCGTTATGGCAAACTTATCGTAATAAATATAACGTTTTTATTAATCACGTGGTCGGTTTTTTAGGAGATTTTGTGAAGGTAAATGGACTTCAAGAAGGAGATTTTATAGTGATCTACCTAGACACAAAATGTGGCAAATATGTAAGATTTCCTTTTCCACGACCTTTTCTCATGTATCCGCAAACCTAAGAAATTTCAAGAAGGCGTGAAAGACGATGCTATATGTTCGGGCGAAACGTTATGTACATAAAATCTCTTTAAATGATCACCTTCTCAACCGCCCGCCCCTACTAGTGTGTTCTTTGGTTTGAAATTGTGTTTGTAGTGTGGCTTATTGTTGGTCTAAGAAGATACAAATCTTTTGCTCTTTACTTTTTGTATATCATTTGTTACGCCAATTGAAATCTTCATTACATGTCCCATAATCTAGAAGGTATAATATTGCAAAATGATTTAAGTTCCATAGGGTATTCAGCCAACCTTGTTTTGAAAAAACTTGTTTGGTTCATGCAAACAGATGATTAGAGGAGTAAAAGTGCGCCAACCCGAAGCCAAGTCGGATGCCTGGAAACAGACAGGAAGAAGAAATGCCCGGAACTTATCACGCCCTCGTATCCGCCCTTCCTCGGATGAGCTGTGACATGAAACATTGAAAGAAAGTTTTTGAAGGGAAACTGTGGACAATAAAATTATATCATTTCTATGTTTGTCTGCCTTAACTGACTCAAGAATTGTGTTGTGACTTAGGAGGAATCCGTTGAAGTTGTAATCATTTTGGGCGGTCTTTAGTTATGACTAATGTATTTGTAGGATGATATACAAACTATATTCAACCAAAAATTTATCAAATTTAGTACTTTATTGATTTTTATTTTCTTATGGTTCATCTCTTTGGGAGTATTTCAAGTATTCGTGATGAATTTGGACTTGGATTATTTCATGCATTTTTCTCGCGTATTAATGTTAAATATTGTCTTTGCTCTTCATGCAAATTGATGTATCTAAAAAAAAAAAAAAGATCGGTCATGTGCTCTTATAATTATCTAGAACACTTCACTAAATTAGGATTGAGCCGGCTAATTATTTAATTTAATTATGTGTTGAGTCTATAATTAAGGCCATTATGCCGAATATGGATCCATTAGATAGAGTCAAAAATTTATGTGAGACGATTTTACAGGTCGTATTTTGTGAGACGAATCTCTTATTTGGATCATCTATGAAAAAATATTACTTTTTATTCTCAGAGTATTACTTTTTATTGTGAATATCAGTAGGGTTGACTCGTCTCATAAATAAAGATTCGTGAGACCATCTCACAAGAGACCTACTCATAGATACAAGATGACATTGGAAGTTCTCGTTTTGGCTATTCAAGCTCTTTTATACTTGCAGTCTCTACGTACGGGTGGTGATTTGAGCGTTGTCGGCACTCTCTGATGCCTTTTATTTATGGCGGACGACAATCCACCATTTTTTCTTTGGGTTTATCGGAGCGGCGGCTGCACATCCGAATCCAACATTTCAATGATCATCTGAATTTTTATAATTAAGATAACCATTTCATTTAGCTACATCACAAATCAAAATGGTAAATGATGATGTCAACCTTGTAAAATAAGATTGCATTTGTGATTATTAAGGTACTTGGATATGATGTGAAATAGTTTTAGTAAAATAACAATATGTTTGGTATAATTAAATAAGTTTGATATTTAAATTATATTGTAGTATAGTTTTCTCGCACTCAAAGTGCGGCGGAAGTTTTAAAATTTTGTTTTCACGTTCGAAATGCTCATTGGGCGTTGTATGAATTTAAATATTTATAGGGTGTTTAGAATTATTACTTTTGTATTTAACACTGGCTCCAAAATATTTCGGATTTTAAGCGGAGATAACCCTTCTTGTATATCATTTCGAACGGATCCCTCTCATTTGATAGTCAAATTAAGTCCATGGTCGGATACTTTGTTCTTTATTTAGATCACACTAGAGATCTCGAACATTTTCTGCGTTGAGAATAGGATGCTCGAATTTTAGAAATCCGGAAGTAGTTTAGCGGCAACGGGGCGAGGACGATGGAAGCTCTCGTCATAAAATATCTTTTTTTTTTCCTTTCGAGATGACCGAAAGTTTTGAGGGAGAAAAGGAGTGTGTCCTTAAGACTCTTAATTTTAGTTAATTAAATTCTCATGTGATTATATAATGTAATAATCAATTTTTGATAATGCATTATATATTTATATACACATCTTTATATCTCCATATAAAGTATATACACATATATATTTTTTAAAATTAAATAATCATTGTTTAATTTCCTTGACTAACTTGTTAGTTAGTTAATTCTCCACCTTTCTAGAATCTTTTATGTGAATTTCGTATAGTATTAGTAGTTACTACTACTAATACTATTATTTAATTTATTAAATTCTAAATTCACTAAATAAATAATTATGAACTCATTATAACGCGATCGACGATCTGACATCGGCAATATATCTAAGATATAAATCTTATTCGTATAATGAAAATTCAAAATTTCCACTTATTCATTTTTTGCAGCTGTCAGTTTTTTCGAAAAATATGTAGTTCCACTCTTCGTACTCAATTAGCAGCTAAGCTAACTTCTATTTTTCATATAATATGTAATCAATATATAAACTCCTTTATAAGTATTTTGTTTGATCTCCATCAAACTACAGTCGTCAAATTCAACTCCTTGAACTTGATCATCTCAACGGGAACAAAAAATCCAATACTTGTATGATTCTCAATGGTTCAGAGATACAGCTAGTTGTGTGTTCACATCTCCATATGATTCAAAATAACATTTATTCTTATACATGCTTACCTTAATTAGTTTCATTCTTTTCATTAACACCTTGATCAAGAATGTCAGAACTCATTTCTGATTGCACCCATCAGATAATGGCAAGAGCGTCTAGTAGCATCATCCCATGATCTCTTAAGTATCACTGATAGTGCCTGGAAAAACCTTATGTTATGGTTAGCATATTGTACGGTCTCTTCAACTCATATATCCGGATCGAATCTGCAACCATTGATATATCAAGAGTTGTATATGAATTCGATAACAATGTGAAGTATCTTTGAGAAATAATAGTGGTATGATATGTGCAACCGAGGAAATACCTTTCCAAAATACATATGCCTTACTCTGACCAGAGATTCCTTGCACTATTAACTCATCAGAGCACATAGGTTATCTTCACCCGTAGGCAAATGCCTAACTACAATATATTTGCTCCTACGTATTTTGAAAATATACCCAACCTCGCCACCTGATGAAGCTTAATGGAGTTGGTAAATGGATCAAAGTGCATGCTAGTACGTAGAGCATCTACGTTGTCCCGGGTCAAAGAAATAATGACGTACAACCATAATAGAGGACTATTACATTCGATAAGTGATAAGAACTTGGACAGTCCTAGGGTTGTTCAATGCATCATCAAATGATCATCCATCTGTATGAATGGACATCTCCATGTTCTTAACAATAAAACATGACGTTTACATAATAGATAATAGTCTAAAAAACAAACGACCTTTATCCTTATTTTAGGTCCCTAATTCGACTATGAACATGTTTAGAATATATGATACATTTCCTAATGAGTTTTATGATGTTACGTGGAGAGGCAGACCTTATGTTACATATTATATATTCAATAATTTTATTTATGCACTTTTCATGGATATACAGATAAAGTAAATATCATAATTGGATAAAACCGTAAAATATTATCTCTAACAATCTTCCACTTGCTCTATAGCCAACTACCCATAGATCTTAAATTCATTGCTTCACGATGCTTTTCGAACAATGGTCCTGGTTGGGGCTTCGTTAATGGATCAACAACGTTATCTGCAGAGGCATCTCTCTCGACTGATATGTCTCTTATTCTCACAATCTCCCGTATTATGTGGAATTTTCTATATATTTGAATTGCTGATGAGACCTCAATTTCTTTGATTGCACAACAGCACCGGTGTTGTTGTAGTATACCGAGACTAGATCAACTAATTGAGGAATGACACCAAACTCTTGAATGAAATTTCTCATCCAAACCCCTTCCTTTGCTGCAGCCGATGCAACTATGTATTCGCCCTCAGTGGTTGAATCTGTTGTGGTGTCTTAATCAGAACTCCTCCAAGAGATAGTACCATCATTGACCTTGAATAAAAATCTAGATGTTGTTTCTAATCATCCACATTTGATTGGAAGCTAGAATCAGTATAGCCTTCAAATTTTAATTCTTCACTCCCGTAAACTAAGTACAAAATCTTAGTTCTTTTCAAGTACTTAAGAATGTCCTTCACGGTTTTTTAATGCAATGGACTGAGATTCGATTGATATCTTCCCTCAACATTCAGTGCAAATGCAATATCAGGTTGAATAGATATCATACAATGCATTATACTGCCTATAGCAGACGCATATGGAATGCAACTCATGGTTTCTATCTCTTCATCAGTCTTAGGGCACATAGACTTGGGTAGAGTCACACCATGACACATTGGGAGATATCCTATATTAGACACCTCTATAGAGAATCTTCTCAGTATGGTATCAATATAAGTGGATTGGGTGAGCCCTAGCATCATCTTCGATCTAATACATAGAAGGCTTCACCCATATGCTTCATGAATAATTTACTAGCTAATCATAATTTAGTTGATTGCAACATCCCTACTTCATTCTCAATAAGTAGTATGTCATCAACATAAAGTAATAGGAATCTCATTGCACTCTACCAACCTTCTTATATACATAAGGTTCCTCAGAATTCTTAACAAAATTAAACTCTTTGATAGTATTATCTGAAACGTCTGCTTATTCGTTTGCTTAAAAAGTACTAGAATTTTTTTTTTAACTTCACTTAGTATCGGCTGAACCATAAAATATTTTTGACATCATTTTAAAAATAAACATCCAACTGCCATTTAAAAATCCAAAGGAAATATTTTAAAGCATAAAATCGCCAAACATTTTACCAACCAAAAAACATTATTTGAAAAGTATAGCCCATACTATAACCTCTCAAAAACCACTCACAAGTAAAACATCGAAAAAATATCTTTAACATAACTCAAAATCATAAATCATAACTAGTGCGGAAAACTAGCGTTGGTCCTCGGGTTATGTGCACCTTCAGTCCAGTCAGATCAACCATCAAAAACTCCATTATCATATTCATAATCAATACCACCTGCATCAATCACACCTAGTGAGTCTAAAGACTCAACACGTCATATTCTTGATAACGAATAATATGTAATACAGTTAACATATAACAGTGAAAAATACTTGTACTTAAAATATCATTTTCATGAAGATGCATAAACATAAACATTTTCGTAAACAATTTCATGATGCATAAAACCTTTAAATAAAAACATTTTCATAATCTTATGCGTAAACATTTTCATATAAACATAAACATATTCATATTCGTATCCATATTCATATCAACATATTCATATCATCATATTCATATTCATGTTCATATTCGTGTTTGTTGAATTCAGATCATGATTGTGACTCGTATTCTTAAACGTATTGGGCGATGGATCCATTTACATGTAACCACAGTACTGGGCGGCGGGGGACACCAGCAACACTCTCACCGGTCAACTGGGCCCTGGCCTACGTATTAACATATCATGGCATTGGAAATACGATCGACGGGGCTCCCTCTGGGACCTTTTCCCATAAATGGGCTCCCTCTGGGGCCTTCTTCCCTCACGACATCTCCAATCATATTCATCATATTCGTATTCGTATCAACAGAAACACGATCGTCGGGCTCTCACTGGGACCATAACCCTCACGATATTTCAAACATATTGTAGTAGTCACAATCCATTCACGTCCTTCAACAAGTTATCATCACTTAATAAAAACATGCATATAATATCATTTTTATTTTGAAACCAAGCATGCAACATGTCTTTTAAATGTCCATATTTAAATCATAAAAATCATAGACATTTAAAAATCATCACTTAACATAATAAAAATCATAAACATCCATGAACATTTTTAAAATAAACATTTTTACATCATAAATGTTTAAAATAAACATTTAAATTATAAAAATTTAAAATAAATGTTTTCGCATATTATCATAAATCAATAAACATATCCTCTTAAAAATCCATAAACATTTAAAATTGACATATTAACGTATAAACATTCATAATCATTGAAAATAATCATATTAGCATATAAAATAGCATTAAGGACACTGCCATGACGTTTACTAATTTTTAGTTGTAAAAAGACCGTTTTATCCCTGGACGTAAAATTTCACATTTTTGATTTTTTCTTAATTCCATTGACTCTAACATGTCCCAAATAATTATTTAAACTCACACGAATTTTCTCATATTTTTATTTAGCATAAATCAAGTACTTTTAATTTATTCTTTAAATATGACGTATTAATGTGTTTTAATCCCGAATTAAACCAAACCTTAATATAAAATTCCCAAATTTAAAACTTAGACTTCTAATAATTATTTGAGCTTAAATATAATTTTTCATAATTTTATTAAGCTTAAATCTAGGTGTTTTTCTATTCGTTTTTAAACTTATACGTACTTCCTAGTTTTGACTCGTATGGACTTGAAACTTAACCAAACTTTACCAAACTTGAACCAAAGCTTAATAACACCTAACTAACCCATATCCGACCAAATTCCAGCCCATTAAGTCCCTTGAATATGCCTAGAAAGCTACTGAATTTTTCTGCACAAGAGTCCTAGTCCTAATATGATTCGAACCTAGGCTAGCTTCGCCTCTAGCCCTTAACCACCATGTCCAGCCTCTACCCATCCCTCCTATACAGCCCACTTAAGTCTACTAGACCCTCTCTAACCGCAGCTAGCAGCCGTGACCCTCAAAGACTCCTAGTCGAAGAGTCCTTTCCCTTAAGGAGTCTATTTTCGTTTTTATTCCTTCCCTATTTTTTTCAGCCCTTAAACATACACCTAGGGACCCTTAAACATGTGAAAAAACATCCCTTCAAGTACTCCTACCATGGCAGCCCCTTTGTACATCATTATGAGGAGTTTTAAAATATGAAAACACTAGTTTTGTGCATGTATAGCCATAAAAACGAAAATATAAAAGTTGTATCATGTTTTTCATGCAATCATGTATCAAACAAATAATATGGTGTGAAAGATGAGAAAAAGGAGATTAAGGCGTGCCTTTGCG
Source organism: Primulina tabacum (assembly GCF_025594145.1). Lineage (NCBI taxonomy): Eukaryota > Viridiplantae > Streptophyta > Magnoliopsida > Lamiales > Gesneriaceae > Primulina > Primulina tabacum. The sequence continues at coordinate 3,292,515 of NC_134566.1, forward strand.
TTTTAAACGCACGATTATCCGTTGACGATTGCGAAGAACGGCGACGAACGACCTTGGCTTGAACTCCCTTAAAGCTTTTGAATTTTTCTATCAACCTTGAGGTGTGTGTCGTGTAGAGTATGAGAGATTTTTGGTGAGAATTCAGATTGTAGGCGTTGGGATTATGGTGATAATGGGGAGGGTTTAACATATTTTATAGTTAATTAATCACTAATTAGGCTTAGGCCCATTAAGTAGGCAATTTAGGCCATTAGTGGTTAATTAGAATTTTAAAAATAGTTTTGTTTAAATAATTTTGTGAGTTTATTAGCCGGGTTGCCCATAAATTCGTATTTTTGTTGAAAATCCAACGCCAATAAAAATTACGTCCCGGCGTATAAAATCACCTCAAAACCCCATATTTTTAAAAATAAGAAAAAGCATCCCCTCAATTTAAATAATTAAAAATAATTATTTAATAAAAGCATTTTTCTATTTTCAGTCATCGGTCTCCGTTCCTCGATCGCAACTCGAATAACCTTTAAAAATATATTTTAATGCAATCATGTAGAAAAATATATTTTAAACATGTAAATATGCACAACATAATTAATTAATGCAATTAAAACATTTAATTAAAATACAGGAGAATTTAATAATTGCATGCATGTGGTTTTCGTGGACTTTTAAATTTTCGGGGCGCTATATTATCAAATATGAGGTTCCAGTTTCTAGGTGTTTGTTTGAGTCAATAGATGGATCTCTGACGTTTGCATACTTTATACTCACTTCCTACTGATGTGAATTCTTCAAGTTGAGACATTAAAATCTCTTTCTTAAAATCACCATTAAGGAATGCTGTTTGCATATCCATTTGTCATATTTCATAATCATATCATGCTATTATGAATAACAATATCATGATGGACTTGAACATTGCGAATGGAGAAAATATTTCCTCAAAGTCAACACATTTCCTTTGAGTATATTTTTTTGTTATCAATCTTACTTTGAAGGTCATTACCTTCTCATCCGCCCCAAGTTTCTTTTTGTAAATCTATCATATGTCAAATAGATCTACTAAGGACCATACTTGATTCAAATACATGGAGTTTATCTCGAACTACATGACTTCAATCTATTTAGATGAATTGGCATCAAACAATGCTTCTTTGAAGTTTCTTGGATCACATACATGGATGAGCTCTTCTTTTCTTCTACAAGAAGCATGCTCATCCTCTTAGGCAGCCTTGAGACCCTTTCGGTTCTCATAGGGGCTTGTGTTTCTTCAACTGGCTGTTGGAATGTGGGTTCTACTATTTTAGAAGTGGGTGGTTATCGAATGTTTTCGAGTTCTATCATCCCTTCTTTTCTATCCGGTAGAAACTCATTCTATAAGAATGTGAAATTCCTTTAAAAAACACTTTTGTCTCATTGAGATAATAGAAATAATATGCAACATAATTCTTTAGATATCACACAAAGTAGCACAAATTGGCTCTCTTATCCATTTTTTTTTTACTTTCTACTTTACATAAGCAGGACATCCCCATATTCTTAAGAAAGAAAATTTGGGTGGCTTTCCCATCTATATCTCATATGATTTTTTATTCATTATCTTTGAATGGACTTGGTTCCACAACTTTGCCGTTGTTTCAAGCGCAAATCCCCAATGGGATGGCGACAGTTAAGTTAATCCCATCATAGATCGAACGTCCATCAATTTTTGATTATGGCGTTCTAACACACCATTCAACTGGGGTGTGGAAGGGGGAGTCCACTTTGAGAGAATATCATTCTCTTTAAGGTAGTTTTGAAACTCAGTACATAAGTATTATCCACTTCGATCAGATCAAAGTATTTAAATATTCTTTCCTAATTGTTTCTCTACTTCAAATTTTAATTCTTTTAATCTTTCAAAAGCTTCAAACTTGTATTTTATTAAATTCACATACACATACCTTGAGTAGTAATCAGTAAAGATAATGAATTGGGATTAATCATATCTTATTATAATACTTAGGGGGCCACGCACATCTGTATGGATCAAATCCAACTGATCATATGCACGTTCCACTTTCCCCAGAAAATGGGCTTTGGTCATCTTTCCTTTCCGACAGGACTGACATGTCTCTAGAGAGTTTATGTCTGACGAGTCAAATATTTCCTTAGCTTTATAATTCTTGTCATCGCCTGCAAATCATTGCATAGAAGCGATCCAAATCCAATATCTAATACACAAGAAGTTAAATTAATTGAGATATTTATTTCAATATAAAACTTAGCATTATCAGAACCCTTCTAGTCTAGATATTCCTAGCAGTTGCGTTTCCAATTTTCAGACTTCTTATAGTGGAAGCAAACATCTTCTACTTTATCAGGCTTGATGGGCCCTTTAGAAGTATTTGAAGCATGTTTCTTACTTGGTTTGTTTTTTTGAAAGAGCACAACTGTAAGGTTCAGGAATTTAATTCACGTAATTTGAATGCATGCAATCTAGGATTTTATTTTTATTTATCTGTTTAAAAATTTTATATCATCTTATGCATATTTATTTCATGATAGGATTTGATTCACAAAATTTTAAATGCATTATAGATTTTTAAGTTGCATTTCGCGCTCGAATGAGGAACGGAGACCGTGAAATTATCAGAAAATTATTTTTATTACGTGATTAATTTTTATTAATTAATATAATATGTTTTAAATGTGTTTTTCACCAAGAGCATATTTTTCAGCGGCACGTAAATTTTATCGAATCAGGAGATTTTTTGAGAGTTCAGCTAATATTTTCAAAAACTTTGCAACACGAAATATTTTTCAAGAGTGTGTTTGAATTTAATGGCCCCATTTTTAAGCTTATTGGGCTTAAAACCCTTCTCACTCCTTTTTCATTTAAAATTTGGGGCCCATTAGCTAAATTATTCCTATATAATTACTCCCCTAACGAAACCCCAACCCTACCACCCTCACACCAACCGACACCCCTCACTTTCAGAAACGTTTCTTCTCGGTTTCATCATTTCCAGCTGAAGGTTACATCGGTTTTCTCTTGTTCTAGCATAGGAAAAATTCTCTCGGGTTCCCTCGCCTCGATCTTGCTCTTCTAACATCATCAGGCATGCTTTGTAACATCCTTTTTGCATAATCCACATTCATATTACTGATGTATGTGTATTTATGCAAGAAAACTTTCGATCCAAGAAAGAGCTTGAATGGTTTCGGCTTTTACATGTATTTTTGCATTCCATGCTTTGTTACTCATGTTTTCTTGTATGTTGTGTAAGGGGCTGCGGTTATTGACTGGTAAGGCACAGAACGTGATGATAAGAAGTGATTTTGAGGATTAGGAATCGGGCTGGGGCTGTAGGTTGTCAGATTGAGAGTTTTATTCCTTGGGAGTGGCTCGGTTCTTGGAGTAGCTGCGTGTAAGGACCTTCCAGCAACACAGGGACCTAGCCGAGCCTTAGACCAGGTCCTGGTGGGTCTGAGACAAGGCTTGGAGGGGTTCATTGCGTGCTGGAACTACCCCAAGCGCTGGTGTTCGGGAGAGAAGAGATGTTGCTCGGTTTGTGTGTTACGGGTGTTTATCTTTCAAGGTGGGGCTGTGGCTTGCATGGGTGAGCAGCCGTGGGTTCATGGGTTCCAAAGAAGTCCTAAGATGGTCTAGGGGAGTCCGAGCCATGGCTAGTGCCGTCGGGTAAGCTAGGGGCGTGAGTTTGGAGAAGAAGAGGGTAATAGGGTACAAAATAGGGTAGGGCCGAAATTTATGGTATTTTCTGAAATTATCAGCCGTGAGATTTTGAGCCTGAGAATTATGTTTTGGGAACATTATGGTGTTTTTAAGGTGTGGTAAAAAGTTGGGAAAGTTTTGGTTAGATTTCGAGTCGATTCGGGTTAAAACCGGGACCCTGTCCAAGTTTTAAAACGAATCGGTTAAGCTTGAGATTGGACTCGAGTTTATGTCTAAGAATGATTTTAAATATGTTTTGGGATGTTTTAAGGAGTTTGGTAAGCTTCGGGTAAATTTTAGAGGTCCAGGAGTAAAACGGTAAATTTTGGGTTTCCAGGGGCAAAATGGTCATTTTGCACCCGAGGGTGAGATTTTGGTTCTGGCAGGGCCCTAAGCACATTTTATCATGTTTTTAAATGTTAATGCATCATGTTTATGATTCTTATGACATTATGATAAATACGGTGCATGCTTGGTTTCAAGGAAAAAGTTACGTATATGCATGTTTTTATCAAGTGTTGAATATGATGATATTTTTGAAAGATGTGAATTGGTTGTGACTGATGATGTATATGTATACAATGACATGAGATATGATGAACTGAGGCCAAGGCTCAGTGGACGGGTAATGATGTCGCTGATGTATAGGGTAGTGCCACCGCCAGTTTCTGCAGCTCAGTCTTCAAACCTCAAGTCTGTAAGATTTTATGATTTAAATGTTTTAAATGATTTATTGTTATCACCTGAATGTTAACATGATTTATGCTTTATGATGATCTACGTTATTTGTTTAACTACTTTTATGATTTAAGGATTTATTATTTTAAAAACTAGATTAATTGCATGAGGGGTTACGTTTTAAATTGGACTGTATTCAGATATGCCTCCCAGACGTGCTCCAAGTACTGATAGGCAGGATGAGATTCCTGGAGGAGGCAGAGGACCTCCACCACCACCGCCAGGAAACCCAGCTACCCGAGTACTTGAGGGGATAGCTACACTGATGGAGCATGCCCAGCTAGGCAAGCAGGCACCCCGACAGCAGACCGATGTGTATGAGCAGTTTCGTCGGCTTAACCCGAGGAAGTTCGGGGGTACCACCGATCAATTCGTGGCAGAAGGATGGATTAGGTCTCTGGAGTTTCATTTTGAGTACCTGCAGATGAGGGATGGCGACCGGGCCAGGTGCGTCATTTATATGCTGAGGGATGACGCGTCCCTTTGGTGGGAGGGAGCTGCACATGCAATGGATGTGGCTACTCTCACATGGGTCAGATTCAGAGAGATGTTCTTCGGGAAGTATTTCCCAGCTTACGTCAGGGGCTGCCTGACGAGGGAGTTCATGAGTCTCCGATAGGAGGATTTATCTGTGGCGGAGTTTATCCGCAAGTTTGACAGGGGCTGCCATTTTGTATCCATGATTGCCAGGGATTCCGGTCAGAAGTTGCGGCACTTCATGGATGGACTGAGACCCATTATTTGCTGGGACATCATGCTGATGAGGCCGGCAGTTTATGATGAGGCCGCTTCCTGCGCTTTTCAGGCAGAGCAGGCACTGCAAGACATAGACTTCAAGGTGCATAGAAAGTGGCAGCAGACTCAGTCCAGTTCCCAGCCACAGAAAAAGCAGTTTACTGGACCGCCGAGGCAGCAGGGGCAGCAGAAGCCCCAAGGGCAGTTTAGGAGGCCGCAGCAGCAGCAGAGACCTCCTCAGGCGCCAGGGGCGCCTAAGCCAGGTGACAGGCAGCCATGCCCTCAGTGCAGCAGGTTCTATTTCGGTGAGTGCAGGTGGGGAACCTTCAAATGCTTCGTGTGCGGACAAGAGGGCCATAAAGCAACAAATTGTCCTAGAAACAAGGGTCCCACTACTGGCCGTGCATATGTGATTCATGCTGAGGAGGCTGAGGCAGAGCCAGACTCGACACTGATTACCGGTAACCCTTTTGTTTAAGATTTTAAATTAATGTACATTTGCATGGGTTTTATGGTTGCATGAGGACTTATTTGTGGGATTTATAACTTAGAAGGATTAGGATGCATCCTCTACCTATTTGGGGTTAAGAATTTAATTGGTTGATTTGAGAATTTTAGGGACCCAATTGTAATAACCGATAATTTAAGGACCAAAGTGAAATTTTCGAAATTTGAAGGTTTGAGTTGCAATTTTCGATTTTTCTGAGGTTCAATTTCGAATTTTGGGGAATGATTTTGGGGTAATTTAGTGATTTTTTGAGGATTTTTATTTAATTGCCGATAAGGAATTCCTTAAATTCAACATTATTAGATTTGATGATATGTTTTGTCGCAGTGAGGATATATATTGCAAGTGTAGCCACGCATTCATTGCTAGATTCAGGGGCTACGCATTCGTTTATATATGAATCCTTCGTGAAACGACTAGGAATCATACCATTAGCGATGGATTCAGGGGTCAGAGTATCGATTCCATCTGGGGATCAGATGTTTACTTCCCGGATAGTGAGAGGATTGGAGCTTAGATTGCAACAGAAGGCAGTACAGGCAGATCTGATAGTACTATCGTTTCTAGAGTTTGACATCATCTTGGGTATGGACTGGTTATCTTCTCATGGCATAGTCATAGATTTTCTACAGAGGTCAGTGTCTGTCAGACCACCCAGTGGGAAGCCATTTTTTTTGAGGCAGCCAGACACCAGCAGTTCCCGCACGTCATTTCCTACTTGTGTGCGAGGAAGCTTATCAAGATAGGCTGCCAGGCGTTCTTAGCCAGCGTCGTATCAGTGACAGAGCCAGTCAGTCAGAGGCTGGAGGATGTGGATGTAGTCAGTGAGTTCTCCAGTGTGTTCCCTGACGATGTTTCAGGCATTCCACCAGACAATGCCGATATCTAAAGCACCCTACCGATTAGCACCTGCAGAGGTGAAGGAGCTCAAAGATCAGATTCAGGATCTGTTAGATAAGGGTTTCATCCGCCCTAGTTTTTCTCCTTGGGGTGCACCAGTGTTATTTGTTAATAAGAATGATGGCAGTATGCGACTGTGCATTGACTACAGAGAGATGAACAGAGTCACAGTTAAGAATAAGTACCCATTGCCGAGGATCGAGGATTTGTTTGATCAGCTGCAGGGAGCATCAGTGTTCTTAAAGATAGATCTTCGATCCGGTTACCACCAGCTGAAAGTGAGGGAGTCAGATGTGCATAAGACAGCCTTCCGGACACGTTACAGGCACTATGAGTTCTTGGTGATGCCCTTCGGACTGACGAACGCGCTAGCGATCATCATGGATCTCATGAATCGCGTGTTTCAGCCATTTTTGGATCAGTTCGTCGTAGTCTTCATTGACGATATTCTGATCTATTTGAAAAGCAGGGAGGAGCACAGTCAGCATCTGAGAATAGTGTTACAGACTCTAGAAGACAGACGACTGTATGCCAAGTTCAGTAAATGTGAGTTCTGGCCTGACAGAGTGGCATTCTTGGGCCACATTGTATCTCGGGATTGCATAGAGGTCGACCCCAGCAAAGTGGAAGTAGTCAGAGATTGGCCAGTTCCTAAGAGCGTGACAGAGATCCGTAGTTTCTTGGGATTGGCAGGCTACTACGTGAAGTTCATCCAAAGCTTCTCTTCTATTGCGGTGCCTATGACCGCCTTGACGAAGAAAAATGCCAAGTTTTTATGGGGATCTGAGTGCCAGGAGAGATTTGACAGACTGAAGCTAGCATTGACCACTGCACCAGTACTAGCTATGCCATCAGGGCAGGGAGAGTTTGTGGTCTATATAGATGCATCGAAGCTTGGTTTGGACGCGGTTATGATGCAACAGGACAGAGTGATAGCCTACGCGTCCAGGCAGCTGAAGGTCCATGAAAAGAATTATCCGACTCATGACCTCGAGCTTGCAGCAGTGGTATTCGCCCTGAAGATCTGGAGGCACTGTTTGTATGGGGAGAAGTGCAGGATATTTACAAATCATAAGAGCCTAAAGTACTTCTTCACATAGAAGGAACTGAATATGCGGCAGAGGAGATGGCTTGAGCTGGTGAATGACTATGATTGTGACATTAGCTACCATCCGGGTAAGGCTAATGTGGTTGCAGACGCTTTGAGCAGGAAGCACGCAGTGATTGCTCATCTATCAGTGCAGAGATCTCTACAGGCTGAGATTCAGATATTTGAGCTCGCAGATTATGCAAAGAGTAAGGTCCCGAATCTTGCTACTCTGACAGTACAGCCGACTCTGAGAGACAGAATCCGGACAGGGCAAACTTCTGACGAGTAGTTACAGAAGTGGAGACAGAGGGACGAGGCTAAGGGCCAGAGACTGTATACAGTTGTGGATGGCATAGTCAGATATATGGACCGCCTATGGGTTCCTGACAGTGATTCCCTTCGAGCAGATATCTTGAGAGAGGCCCATAGCACCCCGTACTCCATCCATCTAGGGAGTACGAAGATGTATAAAGATCTACAGACTCTGTACTGGTGGCCGGGCATGAAGCGAGATATTCTGCGATTTGTTTTCGAATGTTTGACTTGTCAGCAGGTTAAGGCAGAGCATCAGAGACCTGCAGGGAAGCTGCGACCACTCCTTATTCCAGAGTGAAAGTGGGAGAACATTTCTATGGATTTTGTGACAGGACTTCCGAGGACTACTGGAGGATTCAATGACATCTGAATGATTGTTGATCGGCTCACTAAGTCAGCTCATTTCTTACCGATCAGGAAGACATTTACCATGACTCAGTACGCAGAGCAGTACATCAGAGAGATAATCAGACTGCATGCGATTCCAGTGTCCATCGTGTCAGAAAGGGATCCGAGGTTCACGTTTGCATTCTGGAAGAGTCTCCATCAGGCCTTAGGTACGAAGCTACTGTTCAGTACTGCATTTCATCTTCAGACAGACGGACAGTCAGAGAGGGGGATTTCGATTGTGGAAGACCTACTACGAGCATGTATGATCGACTTCCAGGACAGCTGGGAGCCGAAGTTACCTCTTGTGGAGTTCACATACAACAACAGTTACCAGGCATCCATAGGTATGGCTCCATACGAGGCATTGTACGGGAGAAAGTGTAGGTTGCCAGTTTATTGGGATGAGGTGAGAGAGCGAGTAGAGTTGGGTCTGGATACTGTCATACAGACGGCAGATTTAGTGGCCAGGATTTGGGACAGGATGAAGACTGCACAGAGCCGTCAGAAGAGCTATGCTGATCAGAGGCGGCGAGATCTTGAGTTCGCAGTAAGGGATCATGTGTTAGTAAAGGTTGCACTGATGAAGGATGTGATGAGGTTCGAGAAGAAGGGCAAACTCAACTCTAGATTCATCGGACCATTTGAGATCTTAGAGAGAGTTGGGACACTCGCATACATAGTTGCTTTACCGCCAAATCTGGCGGGAGTTCATAATGTGTTCCATGTCTCCATGCTACGGAAGTACATGTAGAACCCTTAGCATGTACTTAACTATGAGCCACTTCAGCTGACACGGCAAATGTCATTCGAGGAGAAACCCATTCAGATACTGGACAGGCAGGAGAAAAGGCTCTGGAACAAGGTGATCCAGATGGTCAAATTCAAGTGGCTGAATCATTCCGAGGAAGAGGCTACTTGGGAAACCGAGACTGAGATGAGGAGTCGCTACTCGGAGTTATTCGGTACGTTCTAAATTTCGAGAACGAAATTTTATTTAAGGAGGGGAGAGTTGTAAGGTTCAGGAATTTAATTCACGTAACCTGAATGCATGCAATCTAGGATTTTATTTTTATTTATGTGTTTAAATATTTTTATGCATATTTATTTCATGATAGGATTTGATTCCTGAAATTTTAAAGGTTCATGCATTATAGATTTTTAATTTGCATTTCGCGCTCGAACGAGGAACGGAGACCGGAGAATTATCAGAAAAATTATTTTTATTACGTGATTAATTTTTATTAATTAATACAAGATTTTTTAAATGTGTTTTTCAAGAAATAGGTTTTGTTGGGTATTTTTACCCGCCAGAGCATATTTTTCAGCGGCACGTAAATTTTATCGAATCGAAAGACTTTTTGAGAGTTCGGCTAATATTTTCAAAAACTTTGCAACACGAAATATTTTTCGAGAGTGTGTTTGAATTTAATGGCCCCATTTTTAAGCTTATTGGGCTTAAAACCCTTCTCACTCCTTTTTCATTTAAAATTTGGGGCCCATTAGCTAAATTATTCCTATATAATTACTCCCCTAACGAAACCCCAACCCTACCACCCTCACACCAACCGACACCCCTCACTTTCAGAAACGTTTCCTCTCGGTTTCATCATTTCCAACTGAAGGTTCCATCGGTTTTCTCTTGTTTTTGCATAGGAAAAATTCTCCCGGGTTCCCTCGCCTCGATCTTGCTCTTCTAACATCATCAGGCACGCTTTGTAACATCCTTTTTGCATCATCCATGTTCATATTACTGATATATGTGTATTCATAAAATAAAACTTTCGATCCACGCAAGAGCTTGAATGGTTTCGGCTTTTACATGTATTTTTGCATTCCATGCTTTGTTACTCACTTTTTCTTGTATGTTGTGTAAGGGGCTGCAGTTCTTGACTGGTAAGGCACTGAACGTGATGATAAGAAGTGATTTTGAGGTTTAGGAATCGGGCTGGGGCTGTAGGTTGTCGGATCGAGAGTTTTATTCCTTGGGAGTGGCTCGGTTCTTGGAGTAGCAGCGTTTAAGGACCTTCCAGCAACACAAGGACCTAGCCGAGCCTTAGACCAGGTCCTGGTTGGTCTGAGACAAGGCTTGGAGGGGTTCATTGTGTGCTGGAACTACCCCAAGCGTTGGTGTTTGGGAGAGAAGAGATGTTGCTCGGTTTGTGTGTTTCGGGAGTTCATCTTTCAAGGTGGGGCTGTGGCTTGCATGGGTGAGCAGCCGTGGGTTCATGGGTTCCAAAGAGGTCCTAAGATGGTCTAGGGGAGGCCGAGCCATGGCTGGTGCCGTCGGGTAAGCTAGGGGCGTGAGTTTGGAGAAGAAGAGGGTAATAAGGTACAAAATAAGGTAGGGCCGAAATTTATGGCTTTTTCTGAAATTATCAGCCGTGAGATTTTGGGCCTGGGAATTATGTTTTGGGAACATTATGGTGTTTTTAAGGTGTTGTAAAAAGTTGGGAAATTTTTGGTTAAATTTCGAGTCGATTCGGGTTAAAACAAGGACCTCGGTCCAAGTTTTAAAACGAATCGGTTTAGCTTGAGATTGGACTCGATTTTATTTCTAAGAATGATTTTAAATATGTTTTGGGATGTTTTAAGGAGTTTGGTAAGCTTCGGTTAAATTTTAGAGGTCCAGGAGTAAAACGGTAAATTTTGGGTTGTGAGATTTTGGTCCTGGGAGCACCCGAGCACATTTTATTATGTTTTTAAATATTTATGCATCATGTTTATGATTTTTATGAAATTATGATAAATACGGTGCATGCTTGATTTCAAGAAAAAAGTTACGTATATGCATGTTTTTATCAAGTGGTGAATATGATGATATTTTTGAAGGATGAGAATTGGTTGTGACTGATGATGTATATGTATACGATGACATGAGATATAATGAGTTGAGGCCAAGGCTCAATTGATGGGTAATGCTGTCGCTGATGTCACCACCGTCCGGTACCGTGGTTACACGTAGATGGATCCATCGATAGAGCTAAAACGAAAGTCACAACTAATGAACTGAATTCAATTAAATAAAAATGTATACGTATATGATGACTTGAGATGACATGCTTTGACACGATATGATTTTACATGACACGTTTATGTTATGCTTTTAAGTTCATGAAAGATATAATGAGTATGGTATTTTTCACTGTTGTGTGTCATGTATATGTAGTTGTTATTCCTGGTACAGGTGTGTCGAGTCTTTAGACTTACTAGGCATGTGTGTTGCCGGTGAGCTTGATGCTGAGGAGACTGGAGGTGCCGAACTCTGAGTAGGCAGACCTGGTGGGGTGACACGACCCGAGGACCGCATGTTTTCCGCATTATGATTTACGAGTTTTGAGAGGAGATAAACATTTTCATACGTTGATGATTTTAAGATTTTTATTCGTTTATGTTTACGTATGATTGTGGATGAGTTTGGTATTTTTAATGTCAAATATTTAAGGTCAGTTTTAAATGTTATATTTTCTGCAGAGCGCATGCATCCAAAACAGTTTAATGTTATTTCGAAAATGCGAGTTTTTAAAAATAAAAAAAATATTCCGCACTTTTAAAATTAGTGATGAAGATTGCACAAGAAAAAAAATGTTTTTCCTTTTTTATGGTAGCTTCATAACTTGTAAGCATATTGGCAAACTCTTCAAGGCTGGCCTCCAACTTGTTCATATTGAAGTTCACCACTAACCCAATAAACGACGATGGAAGCGACAACAGTAGAATTTTCATGGAAAATTCATTCGGAATAACATGGTCCGAGCCCACCAACTTTTCATTGACCCCAATCATCCTCACACCACACTCATGGACCGAGGCCCCTTCTCGCAAGAGTGATGTCATGAGCTCTTTGACATTAATGTGCTTCAGTGGACATGATTGTTCACCATACAACTCTTGCAGGTGACCGTAAATATCAGCAACATTCACAGGTTCCTTAAATCATCTTTGCAAATCATTTGACATAGAAGCTAACATATAACTCTTTGCTTGCATATCATAGTCCCACAATTTCTCAAGTGTGGCTAATTCCTCAGCAGAGGTATGTATTGGCAAAAACCTCTTTTGGAGGAGCTTTCTTGAGCACATATGTTATTTTCTCGTTGTTTAAAACGATTTTTAAATTTCTCAGTCAGTCGTGGTAGTTAGGTCCGATTAACTTGTTTTGATCTAGTATAACAGATAAAGGATTTCGCGACAACATCGTAGATATGCTGAAATGGAAACAGAATAATCGTTACTAACTATTTCAAAATATTTTATAAGACATAAAATATGGACTTTTGCTTTTATGAATTGTCACCCATTATTTTGACATTTCACCACCCTCTGACTAAAATGGGAGACCTAATTTCCTTATTGATTTTGAAGGCCCAATTGCTAAATTATGATACCGAATAATATCAGCAAATCATAATTTTCAAAAGGTAGAGCCAATGAGATTCATCACGCATAAGATACCTAAGCTTGAAACTAAAGCTTCAAGTGGGAAATCCCCCGATACGAAGTGAAGGTTGTAATGAAACCCTTACGTAATTTTGTGTAACGTCTCGAAATTTTGAAGGGCACGTGAACCATGTGCATGAAAGTTATTAAATTTCTTTGGTATTTTATTAAATTTTTTAATGCATTAAATGCATGTTTATTTCATTAATTTGTGTTTAATTATTTTTATGCATTTTATGCATAATTTCATGCATGATAGGATTTAATTCACGAAATTTTAAAGGTTCATGCAGTAAAGATTCTTAAGTTGCATTTCGCGATCGAACGAGGAACGAAGACCGGAAAATTATCAGAAAATTATTTTATTACATGATTAAATTTTATTAATTAATATAGGGTGTTTTTGAGTGTATTTTTCCAAAATGAGATTTTATTGGGTATTTTACCCACATGATTTTATTTTTATATGATACGCAAATTTTATCGAATCAGTGGACTTTTTGAAGGTTCGGCTAATGTTTTCAAAAACTTTCCAACACGAAATATTTTTCGAGAGTGTGTTTGGATTTATTGGGCATACTTTTAAGTTTATTGGGCTTAAAACCCTTTTTATTTTAATTGAGGCCCATTAGTGCACATTTTAATTAACCTAAACTACATTTAAACTAAACCAAAACCTAATTAATACTTAGTGGCCACCCACCCATTTATTTCAGCAGCCCCTCCACGTGAAGGCAGCATCTTTTTCCCCCTCCCTTCAGTAGCTCACTTCTACCATTGGAAGTCCCTCAAGAAAATCTCGGCCATAGCATTTCCTTCAAAGAAATTTGTCTCCGGCGCTCGTTCTTCGATCTCCTCGCTTCTATAACATCTAAGGCACGCTGTGTATACATGTGGTTTTTGTTTGCCATGTATGAAGCTTTTGTAGATCTTGCATGATAGTGTTTGGTTGCATTGTTTTCTCGGTTTGTGCATGGTTTTTGTGCAACTCACGTTTTTCTTTGAACTTTGGTGTAAAGGGGCTGATGGGGAAGTGTTTCAGGATCGTTTTTGTCAGAGATTCAGGTGGTACAGCTGCTGGAGTCGCGGATGGCCGAGAGAGTGAGAGATATAGGCTGGATCGGTGATTTCTTGAAACGTGTCGAGTAGATCGAGAGTTGGGGAGGGAAGCCACCGGCGTCAGGGTGATTCCAGGCTTTGGATCTGCCTCTGATGGGTCTGAACCATGACCTGGGAGAGCCCTAACCCTGTTGGTCTGAACCCTTGAGCAGCACGAACGAACCTAGTGCAAGGGAGCTCGCGGTGGAGGTGTTTCGGCTCATAGCGTGTAGGCTTAGTGTGTAGGCTGCATGGGGCTGGTCCCGTGGGTCTGGTAGGTCCCTTAGGGTCTGGTCTAGGTCCTAGATGGCTGGGCTCATTACTGGTGCGAGCTGGTTCGAGCCTAGGGGTGCTAGAAGTCGGGTGGTGCATGGAAGGGTTAGAAATGGGAATAACTGAATTTGTCCAGCAGCTTTTTGGCCCATTCAGAAAGGTTTAATGTCTGAGCCTGGATGGTTTCAGGGCCTTTTAAGTGTTTATTAGGTGTGGTAAAAAAGAAATTTGGTTAGGTTTCGAGTCGATTCGGGTTAAAATCGGGACCCCGGTCCAAGTTTTAAAACGAATCGATTAAGCTTGTGATTGGGATCGAATTTACGTCTAAAAATGGTTTTAACTATGTTTGGGACGTTTTAAGGAGTTTGGTAAACCTCGGGTCAAATTTTAGAAGTCAAGGGGTAAAACGGTAATTTTTGGGTTTCCAGGAGCAAAATAGTCATTTTGCACCCGGGGTGAGATTTTGGTCATGACAGCGCCCTGAGCACAAATTTACCATATTTTAAATGTGTATGCATTATGATTCACGATTTTTAAGATTTTATGAAAATATACGTTGCATGCTTGAATTTAAAGAAAATTGCATTTGCGCATGATTTTTATAAGTGATGTAAATGATGATGTTTTGAATGATGATAATTAGTTGTGGCTATCGAATTATATGTAAATGTTTAATATGTATATGTAAATTCTGATGATGAGACCTAGGCACAGTGGATGGGTAATCATGTCACTGATGTCTGACAGCCGTCGGGAACCGCGGTTCTATGTATGATGGATTCATCGTAAATGATTATATACGATAGTTACCTCTAATGAACTAATTCACCAATGATAAATGATGAATGATGAAGGATGAATGACGAATGATGAAATATGATTAACGATGAACTATTGTGACACGTCACGATTTCATATGACACGTTTACATTAGATTTTAAAGTTCATGAAAGATATGTTGAGTATGATATTTTTCACTGATGTGTGCCATGTATATGTATTTGTTATTTCTGGTACAGGTGTGTTGAGTTTTTAGACTCACTAGGCGTGTGTGATACAGGTGAGCTTAATGATGAGGAGACTGGAGGTGCCGAACTCTGAGTAAGTAGACCTGGTGCGGTGACACGACCCGAGGACCACATAATTTCCGCATTATAATTTATGAGATTGAGTGGAGATGAATATTTTCCTACATTGATGATTTTTAAGGTTTTGATTGGTTCATGTTTACGTATGATTTTGGGATGAGTTTGGTTATTTTAAACTGCACTATTTTTACTGTCAAATATTTAAGATCATTTTTAAATGTTATATTTTTCTGTATAGCGCATGCATGCAAAACGTTTAAATGTCATTTCGGAAATGTGAGCTTTATAAAAACAAAATATTTCCGCATTTTTAAAACGGTAGACGTTATATTTTGCATCACGTTTGAGGAGGGCCCGATAATATGACCCACTTCCTCTACACACTCATCAATGTTGAACCTTAGTGGACGGTCGACATGAGACCCCAATAATATGAGTTGAAATCATGGCAGTTCCATGTTGTTTACATCAAATATGTCAGCGGAGGTCACAGCTTTTCGGTGTCCAGATCTTTCCAATAATATGAGCCAAACACTGACCGAAGATAATGTTCAACATGCAACCACAGTTGATGAAAGGCAAGAAAACATTAAACTTTTTTTTAATTTTTATTTTAATGGGCTTTATTTAAATTTTGCATCTTTTCCAAAATAACGGATTTTATTTTAAAAATTTGCCTCATCATTAATTTAAAATCTTATGTCATGTTTATTTGTATGCTTGTCGGATTCATGCATTTCTTATTACTAGGTGAAAACACGTGCGACGCACGTAAAAATACATTTCTATTATCAATAATTGTTGTTAAAGAAATGAGATCAGACGAGATTAATTTACAAAAAATTATATATTAATGATTTCATGCTATATTAGTCGATAGAAAATGAGTAATGCTACATGTACAATCAAATTTGTACAATAATTCTTACAATTCAAAAAAATCAATACAGAAATTTCATTTATCAAAATCTCATGATAAATTAAATATAAAATCTCATTAGATAATAACAAAATATCACGATATAATTGTTGTAAATATCGCAGTACGATATATTGGTTGTACCTTTAGCATTATCCGTAGGAAATTCAATGTAATATAATTTATACTACATGTATTATAAAATGAGTGCAAAAGATATTTGTTTAAAAATTTTATGTGTTATAAATCTAATGTTATTCTTGAATGGAAAGATTTCAATACATTCAAATGTATTTTTGTTATTTAGAGAAGTAACATCATAAACTTCAAATCCACTCATTTCATGTTTATATAGTAGTATTTCATATTAATTATGATATTATTTAAGTCCACCCAATAATAATGTTATTTGAAATTTATTCTACTTTATATAAATAATAATATGTAAATAAGTAATGTGTAGATTCAAGATTTGATATATTGTTTCATTGTTAACAATAAAATTATAATTCTAATCCATAAATTTGAAATCAATTTATCCAAGCTCAATCTAAATAAATTAATAATTGTTGAAAAACATAGTAGTAATAAATATTATAATTTTGTATAAATTAGACATTGGAGAAAATATAATATAAAATTGATATCACAATAGTTATTAAAATTAAATTTGAGAGAAAAAAAAAATATAATACATAACGTTGACCACTTATTTTACCACGTGTTATTGATTTATGAAAAATAAAAATATAATATAGATAATATATTCTAAACCTTAAATTAAATTATTGTGTCAAATGTTTTCTTCTTTTATATTGCTTTCATGATTTTTTTGTCATCAGTTTTTTCTTCTCTGTGAAAAAAAAATATTCTCGCCATCTTCATTAGCAAATCTTATGAGAAGAAATGTATATTCTTCTCTATTTGATTCCTCTACAAATCTCCACATAAATTAAGTGTTTTGTAGAAAAAAAAGTTTGTTTCATCAAGCAAATAAAACCAAAGAATTTTGTTATTTCAGTATTCTACAAATTATATTTATTTTTTGTAAATATTTTAACTTAATCTACAAGCAAATAAAATCAATGAATTTTGGTTATTCTATCTTCTAGAAAACTAACAAAATATGATTTAATTAATATTTTATTATATTTATCAAAAAGTGTTCAACTCTTAATGATATAACATATTTATGCAATATGTTATTTAAATACAAAAATTCAAAATTACGATAACATATTTTTTTTTTATATTTCATACTATATTATTGGAAGAATTAAATTTGTATATATTAATTTTTTTCTGAGAAACTTCTTGCATATATAACTCATTCAAAATATTATAGATTTACAAAATAAAACAAATCATATTCAATTTAATATTTTGTAAAAAATATATGTTCACTAAGCAAATAAAAACAAATAAATTTGACCTTTCTTATTATCAATTATAACTCATAAGGAGAAATATTGAGCAATAATGAATAATTTTTGTAAAGATTTATTCATAACAATTTTAAAAACTTACCTTCAAAGATATGTCATTTCAGATTACATAAATCTATAATTAATTTACTTATATTCATCCTTTATAAAAATACATCTTCGTTAATTGCAAGATCATCAAATAAGTAATTGTTATAATTTCTGATCTTTACAAAGACGAAAAATAGTTAAAATTAGTAAAACTGTATGTATTCAATCATATATTGTTAAATTTTAATAATAAACTAAGGCTTTGAAAAATATTAGTTGGAATTTTTTATAAAAAAAATAGATAGAATAAATACTAACGAAATATTTATAAGGTCATCTTGTTGGTCCCACGTGCGAAATTTGTGATAATAAATCCCGAAAATAAAGAATAAACTGGACACCGCGATTTACGTGGAAAACTCCTAAAAATTATTAGGGTAAAAATCACGGGCAAGATGAAAAGAATTCCACTATAATATTTTACAATGTACAACTCACTCACTGTGTTTCCAAAGAGAACACACACTCTCTTAAGTTGATCATATGAATCCGGTAGACTTTAAAGAAGCTCCGCACATTCATTTTCCCCTATTTTATGCCCCATGGAAGTGAGTTGGGCAATAGGGTATTTAGTGTGTTGATATGGTCGGTCATCGATGAGGATTCCGCCATCCGAAGAGTATAAAACCTTCTCTTTAGGAAAATCATGTTGTGTAGTGACTTGACCTCGTACATCGTTGTCAGAGTATCCCAGATAACTTTGGCTGTTTTTATCTCAGAGATACTTGACAAAACTTCGTCAGCTATAGCTAAGTGTAAATTAGCAACAGCATTATCATTCATCTCGTTCCACTTTCCATCGTCCGTAATTTCCACCAGTCTATCTCCAATAGCCGCCAAGAAATTCTTCTTTCTTAAAACTGCTTGTATATTTAATTTCTACAGCATAAAATTGCTTCCGTTGAATTTTGCTATCTCGTACCTGCCCGCCATTATGTCTACAACAATTTAGTAGAATGAACAAAATAATCCCGCCTTACTAAAAAAATCTCAAAAAATCTTTTCTGATATGGAAAATCAGTCTAGGCTGCAACCACAGAGCATACTCAGAATTTTAAGAAATTTTAAAACAAGGCTCTGATACCACTTGTTGGTCCCACGTGCGGAATTTGAGATAATAAATCCCGAAAATAAAGAATAAACTGGACACCGAGATTTACGTGGAAAACCCATAAAAATTATTATGGTAAAAATCACGGGCAAGATGAAAAGAATTCCACTATAATATTTTACGGTGTACAACTCACTCACTATGCTTCCAAAGAGAACACACACTCTCTTAATACAGGAGAACAAACACCTCACAAATATTATAGAACTAATAGGAGAAATAAGAAATCACAAGAAGAAGCTTGTGAATGGGATACATTGAAATGTCGAATGATGCATCTATTATAGATGCATCATTCCAGTATGAACATCCGCAATTTCTGAAATTCAGTTGCCGAACGAAACGTGTTCAAATCAGATTCAAAGAAGGCTGCAACAAATTTCACATTAATGCAAAATAGATGATATTTAATATCATGTCCTTACACAAATTATGTTTTTTGTGCAAAAAATTCACTATATTTACAACCAAATAAAACAAAAGAATTTTGGTATTTCAATACTGTACAAACTAATTTTTTTGGGAAAAAATTATTTTCGCTTCATCTATAAACAAATAAAACCCATGATTTTTTGTATTTCAATATTCTCAAATTAATATTTTGCGGAAAAAAATATGTTCAATTCATATACAAGAAAATAAAAACCAAAGAATTTTGGAGTTTCCAACTTTTTGGCAACTTGATCCTTGCCTAGCAAACGTAGATTGATAATCTTGACATCATCATAATAATTGATTTTACAAAAACTTCCACACCAAATTAAAGATAAACTTCTTGCATATATAAAATCATTCAAAAGATTATAAATCTACAAAATAAAATAAATCACATTCAAACAAATATTTTTTGTGAAAAACATTTGTTCACTTCATTTACAAGTAAATAAAAACCAAATAACTTTGACTTTGTCTATGGAGAAGTACTGAGTATTGATAATGAATAAATTTTATAAAAATTTATTTATCATAATTTTAAAAATTTACATTCAAAGATATATCTTTTAATGTTACAAAAACTATAACTGATTTGTCAATATATATCTCTCATAAAAATAATCATTCGTTAATTGCAAGAATCTCTCATAAAATAATTGTTATAGATTCTAGCTTTTAAAAAGAGGAAAATATAGTTAAAATTAATATAAATATATTATTCAATCTTATATGTTAAATTTTCAAAATAAACCAAGGCTTTGAACAATATTAGTTGACTTTCTTTTTGATAAAGAAATATAGATAAAATAAATATCAATGAAATATTTATTAAGATTATCTATATTTATATCTGATAGTTCTTGTATCATTTTGTAAATGTAATTAAATATCGAACCTTTTTCATGACACCAACCTTGTCAAAACAAAAACAAAATTAGTTTAATTATTTGGCTTCATTAGTTTAATTCTTCATTTTAAAATAATTAATCTTAATGAACATAAAATAAAAGATATTTAACATCATATCGTTATACAAATTAAGTTTTTGTGGAAAAAATATTTTCACTTTATTAACAAGAAAATAAAACAAAAGAATTTTGTTATTTTAATCTTACAAATTAACTTTTTTGTGAAAAAATCTACAAATTAAGTTTTTTGTGAAAAAATTCTTTTTCACTTCATCTATAAGCAAATAAAACCAATATATTTTGGTATTTCAATATTTTCAAATTAATATTTTTTGTGAAAAAGTTTGTTCAATTTATCTACAAGAAAATAAAAATCAAAGAATTTTAAAGTTTCAGTTTTTTTGGCAACTTGATCATTATCTAACATAAATGTAGTTTGACAATTTTGTCCTTATCATAATAACTGATTTGACAAAAAACATCCTCACTAAATTTTTCCTGTATGTACAAACTAAGGACAAAGTTGACAATACACAATAGAAAAACTTTGACCTTGATTCACACTTTTATAATATGTAAAGATTATTTAACGCATATACTGATTATTTATAAGGACATCCGCAATAGTGAGTTGTTATAACACCCAGCAACTCATCAAAAATCGTAAAGGTCCACTGTCACATACTTATTATAACAACATATTTCCTTCACTCACATTCCTTTTAACATTAAAACTTATTATTGTGAGTCTCACTGTCCACTCAATCATCTTAAAATTTTTTAATATTAAATAAATATGTTTTACAATATTTAAATCTTTATTATTCTAATTTTTAAAAATAATCTTACTTTTTAATAAAATAATTTTATTAATTTTAAAATTTAATATTATTGTTATTTAAATATTTTTATTAAATAAAGTAGATGTTCGAAAGAAATACCACGACAGAAGAATTATTTAAACAAGACATGAACATGATTTATTTAAAATTATAATATAATAAAAAAGTTAAAAAAACATAAAAATAAAAAATCCAAAAAAATTGATTAATTTAAAAAGTTTTTTAAAAAAATAAAAAAATCCAAAAGAAACCAAAATAAAAAATTAAAACAAAATAAAAAATAAAAAAAATAAGAGAGAGGCATTCATTCTCCTCTCTTGCTCGTGAGTGGGCATAATGCCCACTCACAATGGAGAGAGGTTTAACACCCCATTATACATGCCCTAATACATCATAGGTATTATAATAATAAAAGATTATCAATAACCGCGAGGCCATAAATCTAATATTTTACATGCCTACCAAATCCTTCTTTCAGTCACATTCCTTCTAATATTTTGCATGTCTTTGATCTTCAGAAATCTTTTCAAGGATTTGAGTCTACCATCTTCAAATCTTGATCTTCCACTAAATCTAATATTTACATAAAATTTTCAAGACATATTGGGATACAAATTTAGGGGTGGGAACGAGGCCATAAATCAGACATATTTTTAATAATTATCATATAATTTAAAAAAATATGTAAAATATCATAACATACACCTAGTAAATTGATCATTACTCTCGATCATCCTTTTATTAAATAATATAAAATATTATATTAATTCCATAATATCACATATTATCAATAAATCACGTATCTTGTAAATATCACTAACCGTCATAATTAATAAGTTAAACAAACAATTTTATTTAACATCAATTAATTAAACTTCTTGCGAAAACATTTTTTTACCATAAATAATTAAAATCTAATTCTAATTATTTATTTTGTGAGAAAATTCAATAATTTATCAAAATTTATTTTTGAGGATTAATTTTCATAAAATATCAATATTGACTCAATAATTTGAAAATTTGAAAAATATCACAGAAAGAGTCCATGTCGAGCAGAGCTGCCCGAGACTATCTCAGGCACCATGCCAGAGCCCCTTTTGCACTGCCAGCTGATTAATATAAAAAATGTATATTTATTAAATGTTTTGTATAATATTTTATAGTTTAAAGTGTATTAAGTATTTAAATTTTATAAATTTTATAATAACTTGTATAAAAAATATGTGTTGTATAATTGTATTATTTTTGTAATTTTTACAGTTTTGGAAAAATAAGCACAAATTTGGATTGAAAAATGAGAATGGGATGATACTTAAACCTGTATAAAGTTGATTTCAATAACAATATTGATGAAAGCTTGGGATAAAATTCTTCTCACAATTGAGGTCAAATTCAGCAACAAGTGAAAGTAATACCAATGAAATTACAGTTTTACCAAGCTTAAGTATTTTGACCATATCTGTCAAAATACTTGATAAAATAATATAAAACTTTACAACATTTCAGAAAACTCGATTATGGACAACATTTTTTTTATGTGGAAGGATCAACTTCGTTGGCAAGATTGTCAAAGATGGAGTGTAAGATGCAACAAAGACTTGGGTCATTCATGAAAAAAAAATTGCACCAATTATATGTAGAAAATAATATTTTATTTTCTTTTGTCTCCCCAAATTAACCTATAAATAGAAGTGTATTATGACGAAAGAAATCATCCCTAATTTTATGAAAAATCTTTGAGTTCATAATTTTTCTCTCTTTATTTTTTTACTTTAATAAAATTATCATGTTAAGTATTTATTCCAAGTTCTTCATTTCCATCATGAGTAGTTAATCTTCTAAAGTTGAGATGAAAATGTAACATTCTTGGTATGATAATAAAGTAATAATTATGAATTATTTAATCATTATTTATGTTATATTTAGTTTTTTTTATTTAAGCATTTTTATATCCGACTTATAAGTGAGAGATTTTTACACTAAATTCTTAGTACCACTTAAATTTTAGTTTATTTTTACCAACAATTTAAAGTGATTACTTTGATTTACAATATATGAATATTATCATAATATTGAATTCTTGGTACCATTTAAATGTTAACTTAATATTATCAACCATTTAAAGTGATTACCTTGATTTGGTGTTTACAAATATATGGTTCAATAAATACATGACAATATTTATAAGTTTTGGTATATATAATATATGCATAAGAGAATAATATATAACAATAATATAAATAATGATTATTTAATATATTGGAATCATTTTATTAAGTGAATTCTAATTATGTTCATTTATTTCAACTTTATTTAAATAACGAGTGGATCCTTTCATCCCTAATATTTGATTTAAACATATAATAATCATCATTTAATGGTAAAATAATTAAAAAAACAAAAATATATTATAGTGGACTTGTAATTACCTTAGCTTCCTTGTGGATACAACATTCAGACTCAATGAATTATACAACTTGTGGACAGCCTGCTCTTGGGAGTGCAATAGTCAAAGTTGTGGCACCCGTTGCCCGAGCGTCCTCGGCGGGTAGGACTACGCACAGCCCTGCCCGTCCTAATTTTTTTTCTTTTGTTGAAAGTTTGGGCAAGTAGCGCACTACATGCCCCCGCGGAAAATAATTTTTTTTTTGTTTTGAAAAATTAATTTCAAGGGCTGTTATTTTCAGGAATTTGTTAGAAATAAAAAACTCAACACGATTTAAATAAAACATACGATTGAGAAACATAGCCACGATACCACTATTGGAGTACCGTTTTCTCGCACCCAAGGCACAACTGAAGTTTTAAAATTTTGTTTCGATGTTCGAAACGCTTTTTGAGTGTCGTATAAATTTAAAAATCCATATGGTGTTTAGAATCATTATCTTTGCCTATTCAACGCTTGCTCCAAAATATTCCAGATTTTAAGCGGAATTAGTCCTTCTTGTATATCCCTTCAATTGAATTTTTCTCCTTTGATCATCAAATTAAGTTCATGATCGGAGACTTTGTTCCATGTTTGGATCGCACTAGAGATCTGAAACAATTTATGCGTTGACGCTATGACACCGAATTTCAGAAATCCGGAGTAGGCGCGACAGCAACGGGGCGGCGGTGACGGTGGAAGCTCTCAGTGGAATTTTTTCTTTTGAGATGGCCGAAACACTTACATATAAATATTTTGGAGTAGGATATATCAGGCATATTACTATTCCGGATCTCATATGAAGTCTTATTATGCTTCTTATTTATCATTGATATGTTATGAGTGTTGTAAGTTGTATTAACTACTTAAGCGCAAAATCTTTGAGAAATTCCAGAATAAGCCATCATTGGTCTAGCTACTTCCTTCAAGGTGTGATTTCTTCTCTAATTAACATCGTTTCGTCGCGGTAACCTAGCAGGAGAGAACTCATGCTTGATTCCTTGTTCATCTAGATAGGATTAGAGAGTTTTGTTTTAAAATTCATTGTCCTTATCACTCTTTATCCTATCTATCACAATGTATTTGTCATTTTGAAGATGTTTTAAAACATTGATAAACTAGACAATAGTATGATCTTTTAAAGGTAAGAATATTACCCAAGTAAACCTGGAATAATCATCTACAATTACCAGAGTATATCTCATTCTTACTAAGCTCTTCACTGGTATATGACCAACGCTTTTATTTTTTTGATTAGATCTCACTTCCTTACCAAGATAGAATGCGGTACATATCTTATCTTTGGAAAGATAAATTTTAGGCAACCCAAAAACCAACTCTTATTTATTCAGATTGGAAAATAACTTATATCAACAATTTTTTAGTACAATGAACAATAAGAAAAAAAGTAGCAGCAACAAGTTGATTTAAATAAGTTCCAAGTAGGGCAAAGTGATATGTGTGTGGG